>NC_092152.1:4388125-4485625 GCF_045791955.1 Oncorhynchus clarkii lewisi | reverse complement strand
TCACCCAGACTGGTAGCAGCCGCAGACCCAGAGCACCCAGACTGGGAGCATCCCCAGACCCAGATCACCCAGACTGGTAGCATTCCCAGACCCAGATCACCCAGACTGGTAGCATCCCCAGACCAAGATCACCCAGACTGGTAGCATCCCCAGACCCAGAGCACCCAGACTGGTAGCATCCCCAGACCCAGATCACCCAGACTGGTAGCATCCCCAGACCCAGATCACCCAGACTGGTAGCATCCCCAGACCCAGATCACCCAGACTGGTAGCATCCCCAGACTGGTAGCATCCCCAGACCCAGATCACCCAGACTGGTAGCATCCCCAGACCCAGATCACCCAGACTGGTAGCATCCCCAGACCCAGATCACCCAGACTGGTAGCATCCCCAGACCGAGATCACCCAGACTGGGAGCAACCCCAGACCAAGATCACCCAGACTGGTAGCATCCCCAGACCCAGATCACCCAGACTGGTAGCATCCCCAGACCCAGAGCACCCAGACTGGGAGCATCCCCAGACCCAGATCACCCAGACTGGTAGCATCTCCAGACCCAGATCACCCAGACTGGTAGCATCCCCAGACCCAGATCACCCAGACTGGTAGCATCCCCAGACCCAGAGCACCCAGACTGGTAGCATCCCCAGACCCAGATCACCCAGACTGGTAGCATCCCCAGACCCAGAGCACCCAGACTGGTAGCATCCCCAGACCCAGATCACCCAGACTGGTAGCATCCCCAGACCCAGATCACCCAGACTGGTAGCATCCCCAGATCACCCAGACTGAAACACTCACACAATGAATGGATCCCAAGACCCAGATCACCCAGACTGGTAGCATCCCCAGACCCAGAGCACCCAGACTGGGAGCATCCCCAGAACCAGATCACCCAGACTGGTAGCATCTCCAGACCCAGATCACCCAGACTGGTAGCATCCCCAGACTGGTAGCATCCCCAGACCCAAATCACCCAGACTGGTAGCATCCCCAGACCCAGATCACCCAGACTGGTAGCATCCCCAGACTGGTAGCATCCCCAGACCCAAATCACCCAGACTGGTAGCATCCCCAGACCCAGATCACCCAGACTGGTAGCATCCCCAGCAGCACTGAAACACTCACACAATGAATGGATCCCAAGACCCAGATCACCCAGACTGGTAGCATCCCCAGACCCAGAGCACCCAGACTGGGAGCATCCCCAGAACCAGATCACCCAGACTGGTAGCATCTCCAGACCCAGATCACCCAGACTGGTAGCATCCCCAGACTGGTAGCATCCCCAGACCCAAATCACCCAGACTGGTAGCATCCCCAGACCCAGATCACCCAGACTGGTAGCATCCCCAGACCCAGATCACCCAGACTGGTAGCATCCCCAGACCCAGAGCACCCAGACTGGTAGCATCCCCAGACCCAGATCACCCAGACTGGTAGCATCCCCAGACCCAGATCACCCAGACTGGTAGCATCCCCAGACCCAGATCACCCAGACTGGTAGCATCCCCAGACTGGTAGCATCCCCAGACCCAGATCACCCAGACTGGTAGCATCCCCAGACCCAAATCACCCAGACTGGTAGCATCCCCAGACCCAGATCACCCAGACTGGTAGCATCCCCAGACCCAGATCACCCAGACTGGTAGCATCCCCAGATTGGTAGCATCCCCAGACCCAGATCACCCAGACTGGTAGCATCCCCAGACCCAGATCACCCAGACTGGTAGCATCCCCAGACCCAGAGCACCCAGACTGGGAGCATCCCCAGACCCAGATCACCCAGACTGGTAGCATCTCCAGACCCAGATCACCCAGACTGGTAGCATCCCCAGACCCAGATCACCCAGACTGGTAGCATCCCCAGACCCACAGCACCCAGACTGGTAGCACCCCCAGACCCAGATCACCCAGACTGGTAGCATCCCGAGACCCAGATCACCCACACAGGTAGCATCCCCAGACCCAGAGCACCCAGACTGGGAGCATCCCCAGAACCAGATCACCCAGACTGGTAGCATCTCCAGACCCAGATCACCCAGACTGGTAGCATCCCCAGACCCAGATCACCCAGACTGGTAGCATCCCCAGACCCAGAGCACCCAGACTGGTAGCATCCCCAGACCCAGATCACCCAGACTGGCAGCATCCCCAGACCCAGAGCACCCAGACTGGTAGCATCCCCAGACCCAGATCACCCAGACTGGTAGCATCCCCAGACCCAGATCACCCAGACTGGTAGCATTCCCAGATCACCCAGACTGGTAGCATCCCCAGACCTAGATCACCCAGACTGGTAGCATCCCCAGACCCAGATCACCCAGACTGGTAGCATCCCCAGACCCAGATCACTCAGACTGGTAGAATCCCCAGACCCAGATCACACAGACTGGTAGCATCCCCAGACCCAGATCACCCAGACTGGTAGCATCCCCAGACTGGTAGCATCCCCAGACCCAGATCACCCAGACTGGTAGCATCTCCAGACCCAGATCACCCAGACTGGTAGCATCCCCAGACCCAGATCACACAGACTGGTAGCATCCCCAGACCCAGATTACCCAGACTGGTAGCATCCCCAGACCCAGATCACCGAGACTGGTAGCATCCCTAGACTGGTAGCATCCCCAGACCCAGATCACCCAGACTGGTAGCATCCCCAGACAGATCACCCACACAGGTAGCATCCCCAGACCCAGATCACCCAGACTGGTAGCATCCCCAGATCACCCAGACTGGTAGCATCCTCAGACCCAGATCACCCAGACTGGTAGCATCTCCAGACCCAGATCACCCAGACTGCTAGCATCCCCAGACTGGTAGCATCCCCAGACTGGTAGCATCCCCAGACCCAGATCACCCAGACTGGTAGCATCCCCAGACTGGTAGCATCCCCAGACTGGTAGCATCCCCAGACTGGCAGCATCCCCAGACTGGTAGCATCCCCAGCAGCACTGAAACACTCACATAATGAATGGTATACGTACCAACCATGGCGCTGACCTCCCCCGCCATGAGAACAGGCACCGTCTCGTTGTATAGGTTGACGTCTATGATGCCTTTCCGTATGGTCTCCCCCACCTTGGCTCCAAGCAGCATGGAACCCAACGTCTCGAAGATGGACGCCAGGATACAGGCCTGTTTCAGCGTCACCACCCCCGACCCCACCGCCGTCCCGAACGAGTTGGCCACGTCGTTGGCCCCCACAGAGAACGCCAGGATGAAGGCTATGACGAAGCCAAGGATCACCATCCACAGGTACTCTTGTAAATCCACCATCTTGACTCTCGATCAAAAATCCCAAATCCACAGAAAAAAAAACAAGACAAGGAGAGAAACCTACCTAACTCAACCTAACCAACTCAGCTAAAAGCAGCTAGCTGTTGGTTCGTTGGAGAGGAGCTGTAAATCCTTTCCTCTGTGCGTACGAAGCTCTGCTGTGACTTCGTCCCCTTCCTGGTTGTGTTCAGTTGGAGGGGAGCAGTGTGTCGCTAACTCAGCGTCTGGAAGTCAGTCTGTAGAGAGGAGGCGGCTAGTGGCGGACGGAGGGGGCATTCCATGACTCAGAGCTGAGACAGTCCCTTCTACACACGTCCCTCACCTGACAAACAAACACACAAAGAAAAGAGAGGTTAGAGGTCACAATTAGGCTAGACATCTTCCCCCCAACAACAGACCAATGAGAATGTCTGCTCCACCAACACCAACCAATCAGAGTGACTGTCCCCTCCCCCCCAACAACAGACCAATGAGAATGTCTGGTCCGCCAACACCGACTAATGATAATGTCTGCTCCCCCCAACACCAACCAATCAGAGTGACTGTCCCCCCCAACCCCAACCAATGACCTGTGAGTCTAATGACACGAGGTGGATGAGAGGGGCAGTCTTTGATTAAAGCGGAGCACACTGAAAGTGTGTGTGTGTGTGTGTGTGTGTGTGTGTGTGTGTGTGTGTGTGTGTGTAAAGCAGAGGACAGCTCCGATAGCCAGCCACAATAGGAAATAATTGCATCATGGTCCATACTTTAAAAATAATCAAATAATCCCTGTTAGCTGGACTGGGGCCTATAAAAAGACTAGTGTGTGGGGAACGAGATGTGAGCTATGTGTTCAGTGTTTTAGGAATAGCATATTAACACCCCTCTCCCTCCCTCACTCCCCCTCCCTCCCTCCCTCTCCCTCTCTCCCTCCCTCCCTCACTCCCCCTCCCTCCCTCTCTCCCTCCCTCACTCACCCTCCCTCCCTCACTCTCTCCCTCCCTCGCTCTCCCTCCCTCCCTCCCTCATTCCCCCTCCCTCCCTCTCTCCCTCCCTCCCTCGCTCTCCCTCCCTCTCTCCTTCACTCTCCCTCCCTCCCTCCCTCTCCCTCTCTCCCTCACTCCCCCTCCCTCCCTCTCTCTCTCTCTCTCCCTCCCTCGCTCTCCCTCCCTCCCTCCCTCCCTCCCTCACTCCCCCTCCCTCCCTCTCTCCCTCCCTCCCTCACTCTCCCTCCCTCGCTCTCCCTACCTCCCTCCCTCCCTCCCCCTCTCTCCCTCCCTCCCTCCCTCCCTCCCTCACTCCCCCTCCCTCCCTCTCTCCCTCCCTCCCTCACTCTCCCTCCCTCCCTCTCTCCCTCGCTCTCCCTCCCTCCCTCACTCCCTCCCTCCCTCGCTCTCCCTCCCGCTCTCCCTCCCGCTCTCCCTCCCTCCCTCCCTCCCTCACTCTCCCTCCCTCCCTCCCCCCCCCTCCCTCACTCTCCCTTCCTCCCTCTCCCTTCCTCCCTCACTCCCTACCTCCCTCTCTCTCCCTTCCTCCCTCACTCTCCCTTCCTCCCTCACTCACTCTCCCTCCCTCCCTCACTCTCCCTTCCTCCCTCACTCTCCCTTCCTCCCTCACTCTCCCTTCCTCCCTCACTCTCCCTTCCTCCCTCACTCTCCCTCTCTCCCTCACTCTCCCTCTCTCCCTCACTCTCCCTCTCTCCCTCCCTCCCTCCCTCCCTCTCCCTCCCTCCCTCCCTCCCTCACTCTCCCTCCCTCCCTCCCTCTCTCCCTCCACCACAACAAGGCCCTTAGCTGTCAGCTGCTATGAGGCGTGATCACCTTTCACTGCTTCTCCACTGCTGAGTTTCCATCCAGATTAATATTAGCATCTGATGTGGACAAGTATCAAAGTCGTGAGTGCTGATCTAGGATCAGTTTTCAGATAATCTGATTCATTAGGATCAAACAACAAAAAAAAAGAGGCAAAACTGATCCTTGATCAGCATTTTTAGTCTGAGACACTTTTTGAATAAATGGGCCCTTTTTTTACACCAAATCAAATAAAATGTTATTGGCCACCAGCGCCGAATACAACAGGTGTAGGTAGACCTCACAGTGAAATGCTGAATACAACAGGTAGACCTCACAGTGAAATGCTGAATACAACAGGTGTAGGTAGACCTCACAGTGAAATGCTGAATACAACAGGTGTAGTAGACCTCACAGTGAAATGCTGAATACAACAGGTGTAGTAGACCTTACAGTGAAATGCTGAATACAACAGGTATAGGTAGACCTCACAGTGAAATGCTGAATATAACAGGTAGACCTCACAGTGAAATGCTGAATACAACAGGTGTAGGTAGACCTCACAGTGAAATGCTGAATACAACAGGTGTAGTAGACCTCACAGTGAAATGCTGAATACAACAGGTGTAGTAGACCTTACAGTGAAATGCTGAATACAACAGGTGTAGGTAGACCTCACAGTGAAATGCTGAATACAACAGGTGTAGTAGACCTCACAGTGAAATGCTGAATACAACAGGTGTAGTAGACCTTACAGTGAAATGCTGAATACAACAGGTGTAGTAGACCTTACAGTGAAATGCTGAATACAACAGGTGTAGTAGACCTTACAGTGCAATGCTGAATACAACAGGTGTATTAGACCTGACAGTGAAATGCTGAATACAACAGGTGTAGTAGACCTCACAGTGAAATGCTGAATACAACAGGTGTAGTAGACCTTACAGTGAAATGCTGAATACAACAGGTGTAGTAGACCTGACAGTGAAATGCTGAATACAACAGGTGTAGTAGACCTGACAGTGAAATGCTGAATACAACAGGTGTAGTAGACCTGACAGTGAAATGCTGAATACAACAGGTGTAGTAGACCTGACAGTGAAATGCTGAATACAACAGGTGTAGTAGACCTGACAGTGAAATGCTGAATACAACAGGTGTAGTAGACCTGACAGTGAAATGCTGAATACAACAGGTGTAGTAGACCTTACTGTGAAATGCTGAATACAACAGGTGTAGTAGACCTGACAGTGAAATGCTGAATACAACAGGTGTAGTAGACCTCACAGTGAAATGCTGAATACAACAGGTGTAGTTGACCTTACAGTGAAATGCTGAATACAACTGGTGTAGTAGACCTTACAGTGAAATGCTGAATACAACAGGTGTAGTAGACCTTACAGTGAAATGCTGAATACAACAGGTGTAGTAGACCTTACAGTGAAATGCTGAATACAACAGGTGTAGTAGACCTGACAGTGAAATGCTGAATACAACAGGTGTAGTAGACCTGACAGTGAAATGCTGAATACAACAGGTGTAGTAGACCTTACAGTGAAATGCTGAATACAACAGGTGTAGTAGACCTGACAGTGAAATGCTGAATACAACAGGTGTAGTAGACCTGACAGTGAAATGCTGAATACAACACGTGTAGTAGACCTGACAGTGAAATGCTGAATACAACAGGTGTAGTAGACCTCACAGTGAAATGCTGAATACAACAGGTGTAGTAGACCTTACAGTGAAATGCTGAATACAACAGGTGTAGTAGACCTGACAGTGAAATGCTGAATACAACAGGTGTATTAGACCTGACAGTGAAATGCTGAATACAACAGGTGTATTAGACCTGACAGTGAAATGCTGAATACAACAGGTGTAGTAGACCTTACAGTGAAATGCTGAATACAACAGGTGTAGTAGACCTTACAGTGAAATGCTGAATACAACAGGTGTAGTAGACCTTAAAGTGAAATGCTGAATACAACAGGTGTAGTAGACCTTACAGTGCAATGCTGAATACAACAGGTGTATTAGACCTGACAGTGAAATGCTGAATACAACAGGTGTAGTAGACCTCACAGTGAAATGCTGAATACAACAGGTGTAGTAGACCTTACAGTGAAATGCTGAATACAACAGGTGTAGTAGACCTGACAGTGAAATGCTGAATACAACAGGTGTAGTAGACCTGACAGTGAAATGCTGAATACAACAGGTGTAGTAGACCTGACAGTGAAATGCTGAATACAACAGGTGTAGTAGACCTGACAGTGAAATGCTGAATACAACAGGTGTAGTAGACCTGACAGTGAAATGCTGAATACAACAGGTGTAGTAGACCTGACAGTGAAATGCTGAATACAACAGGTGTAGTAGACCTTACTGTGAAATGCTGAATACAACAGGTGTAGTAGACCTGACAGTTAAATGCTGAATACAACAGGTGTAGTAGACCTCACAGTGAAATGCTGAATACAACAGGTGTAGTTGACCTTACAGTGAAATGCTGAATACAACAGGTGTAGTAGACCTTACAGTGAAATGCTGAATACAACAGGTGTAGTTGACCTTACAGTGAAATACTGAATACAACAGGTGTAGTAGACCTTACAGTGAAATGCTGAATACAACAGCAGGTGTAGTAGACCTTACAGTGAAATGCTGAATACAACAGGTGTAGTAGACCTTACAGTGAAATGCTGAATACAACAGGTGTAGTAGACCAGACAGTGAAATGCTGAATACAACAGGTGTAGTAGACCTGACAGTGAAATGCTGAATACAACAGGTGTAGTAGACCTTACAGTGAAATGCTGAATACAACAGGTGTAGTAGACCTGACAGTGAAATGCTGAATACAACAGGTGTAGTAGACCTGACAGTGAAATGCTGAATACAACACGTGTAGTAGACCTGACAGTGAAATGCTGAATACAACAGGTGTAGTAGACCTCACAGTGAAATGCTGAATACAACAGGTGTAGTAGACCTTACAGTGAAATGCTGAATACAACAGGTGTAGTAGACCTGACAGTGAAATGCTGAATACAACAGGTGTAGTAGACCGCACAGTGAAATGCTGAATACAACAGGTGTAGTAGACCTTACAGTGAAATGCTGAATACAACAGGTGTAGTAGACCTCACAGTGAAATGCTGAATACAACAGGTGTAGTAGACCTGACAGTGAAATGCTGAATACAACAGGTGTAGTAGACCTGAGAGTGAAATGCTGAATACAACAGGTGTAGTAGACCTGACAGTGAAATGCTGAATACAACAGGTGTAGTAGACCTGACAGTGAAATGCTGAATACAACAGGTGTAGTAGACCTTACAGTGAAATGCTGAATACAACAGGTGTAGTAGACCTGACAGTGAATTGCTGAATACAACAGGTGTAGTAGACCTCACAGTGAAATGCTGAATACAACAGGTGTAGTTGACCTTACAGTGAAATGCTGAATACAACAGGTGTAGTAGACCTTACAGTGAAATGCTGAGTACAACAGGTGTAGTAGACCTTACAGTGAAATGCTGAATACAACAGGTGTAGTAGACCTGACAGTGAAATGCTGAATACAACAGGTGTAGTAGACCTCACAGTGAAATGCTGAATACAACAGGTGTAGTAGACCTCACAGTGAAATGCTGAATACAACAGGTGTAGTAGACCTCACAGTGAAATGCTGAATACAACAGGTGTAGTTGACCTTACAGTGAAATGCTGAATACAACAGGTGTAGTAGACCTTACAGTGAAATGCTGAATACAACAGGTGTAGTAGACCTTACAGTGAAATGCTGAATACAACAGGTGTAGTAGACCTTACAGTGAAATGCTGAATACAACAGGTGTAGTAGACCTGACAGTGAAATGCTGAATACAACAGGTGTAGTAGACCTGACAGTGAAATGCTGAATACAACAGGTGTAGTAGACCTTACAGTGAAATGCTGAATACAACAGGTGTAGTAGACCTGACAGTGAAATGCTGAATACAACAGGTGTAGTAGACCTGACAGTGAAATGCTGAATACAACACGTGTAGTAGACCTGACAGTGAAATGCTGAATACAACAGGTGTAGTAGACCTCACAGTGAAATGCTGAATACAACAGGTGTAGTAGACCTTACAGTGAAATGCTGAATACAACAGGTGTAGTAGACCTGACAGTGAAATGCTGAATACAACAGGTGTAGTAGACCTCACAGTGAAATGCTGAATACAACAGGTGTAGTAGACCTTACAGTGAAATGCTGAATACAACAGGTGTAGTAGACCTCACAGTGAAATGCTGAATACAACAGGTGTAGTAGACCTGACAGTGAAATGCTGAATACAACAGGTGTAGTAGACCTGACAGTGAAATGCTGAATACAACAGGTGTAGTAGACCTGACAGTGAAATGCTGAATACAACAGGTGTAGTAGACCTGACAGTGAAATGCTGAATACAACAGGTGTAGTAGACCTTACAGTGAAATGCTGAATACAACAGGTGTAGTAGACCTGACAGTGAATTGCTGAATACAACAGGTGTAGTAGACCTCACAGTGAAATGCTGAATACAACAGGTGTAGTTGACCTTACAGTGAAATGCTGAATACAACAGGTGTAGTAGACCTTACAGTGAAATGCTGAATACAACAGGTGTAGTAGACCTTACAGTGAAATGCTGAATACAACAGGTGTAGTAGACCTGACAGTGAAATGCTGAATACAACAGGTGTAGTAGACCTGACAGTGAAATGCTGAATACAACAGGTGTAGTAGACCTTACAGTGAAATGCTGAATACAACAGGTGTAGTAGACCTTACAGTGAAATGCTGAATACAACAGGTGTAGTAGACCTCACAGTGAAATGCTGAATACAACAGGTGTAGTAGACCTTACAGTGAAATGCTGAATACAACAGGTGTAGTAGACCTCACAGTGAAATGCTGAATACAACAGGTGTAGTAGACCTTACAGTGAAATGCTGAATACAACAGGTGTAGTAGACCTTACAGTGAAATGCTGAATACAACAGGTGTAGTAGACCTGACAGTGAAATGCTGAATACAACAGATGTAGTAGACCTTACAGTGAAATGCTGAATACAACAGGTGTAGTAGACCTTACAGTGAAATGCTGAATACAACAGGTGTAGTAGACCTTACAGTGAAATGCTGAATACAACAGGTGTAGTAGACCTTAGAGTGAAATGCTGAATACAACAGGTGTAGTAGACCTTAGAGTGAAATGCTGAATACAACAGGTGTAGTAGACCTTACAGTGAAATGCTGAATACAACAGGTGTAGTAGACCTTACAGTGAAATGCTGAATACAACAGGTGTAGTAGACCTTACAGTGAAATGCTGAATACAACAGGTGTAGTAGACCTTACAGTGAAATGCTGAATACAACAGGTGTAGTAGACCTTAGAGTGAAATGCTGAATACAACAGGTGTAGTAGACCTCACAGTGAAATGCTGAATACAACAGGTGTAGTAGACCTTACAGTGAAATGCTGAATACAACAGGTGTAGTAGACCTTACAGTGAAATGCTGAATACAACAGGTGTAGTAGACCTCACAGTGAAATGCTGAATACAACAGGTGTAGTAGACCTCACAGTGAAATGCTGAATACAACAGGTGTAGTAGACCTTACAGTAAAATGCTGAATACAACAGGTGTAGTAGACCTCACAGTGAAATGCTGAATACAACAGGTGTAGTAGACCTGACAGTGAAATGCTGAATACAACAGGTGTAGTAGACCTTACAGTGAAATGCTGAATACAACAGGTGTAGTTGACCTTACAGTGAAATGCTGAATACAACAGGTGTAGTAGACCTCACAGTGTAATGCTGAATACAACAGGTGTAGTAGACCTGACAGTGAAATGCTGAATACAACAGGTGTAGTAGACCTTACAGTGAAATGCTGAATACAACAGGTGTAGTAGACCTCACAGTGAAATGCTGAATACAACAGGTGTAGTAGACCTTACAGTGAAATGCTGAATACAACAGGTGTAGTAGACCTCACAGTGAAATGCTGAATACAACAGGTGTAGTAGACCTTACAGTGAAATGCTGAATACAACAGGTGTAGTAGACCTGACAGGGAAATGCTGAATACAACAGGTGTAGTAGACCTTACAGTGAAATGCTGAATACAACAGGTGTAGTAGACCTCACAGTGAAATGCTGAATACAACAGGTGTAGTAGACCTTACAGTGAAATGCTGAATACAACAGGTGTAGTAGACCTCACAGTGAAATGCTGAATACAACAGGTGTAGTAGACCTTACAGTGAAATGCTGAATACAACAGGTGTAGTAGACCTCACAGTGAAATGCTGAATACAACAGGTGTAGTAGACCTTACAGTGAAATGCTGAATACAACAGGTGTAGTAGACCTTACAGTGAAATGCTGAATACAACAGGTGTAGTAGACCTCACAGTGAAATGCTGAATACAACAGGTGTAGTAGACCTTACAGTGAAATGCTGAATACAACAGGTGTAGTAGACCTCACAGTGAAATGCTGAATACAACAGGTGTAGTAGACCTTACAGTGAAATGCTGAATACAACAGGTGTAGTAGACTTACTTACGAGCCCCTTAACAAACAATGCAGTTAAGAAGAGAAAAAAGAGTTAATAAATAAATAAACAGCTCTGTCTCTCTACCGGGTAGACCATCTATCTGATGCCGCCTGGTCAAAACGAGTACGACATTGTTGCCGCCAGTAGTATTGAAGGAAAGGGAAGCCAGCGAGCATCTGGTCTCCCTTGGCAAAACAGGCAGTTAACCCATTGTTCCCCGGGATGTGGATGTCGGGATGTGGATGTCGATTCAGTCAGACCCCCCCCCACGCACCTCTCTGATTCAGAGGGGTTGGGTTAAATGCGGAAGACACACCTCTCTGATTCAGAGGGGTTGGGTTAAATGTGGAAGACACACCTCTCTGATTCAGAGGGGTTGGGTTAAATGTGGAAGACACACCTCTCTGATTCAGAGGGGTTGGGTTAAATGTGGGAGACACATTTCAGTTGAATGTATTCAGTTGTACAAATGACTAGGTATCCCCCCCCCCCCCCTTTCCCCTTCGTTGTAACAGGTGGCCTGCTTGACCTTTGGGCATGTAAACAAAAGCATGAGAAGAGAGCAATGTTTTGTGTGTGTGTGTGTGTGTCTCTGTGTGTGTGTGTCTGTGTGTGTCTCTGTGTGTGTGTGTCTGTGTGTGTCTCTGTGTGTGTGTGTGTGTGTGTGTGTGTGTGTGTGTGTGTGTGTGTGTGTGTGTGTGTGTGTGTGTGTGTGTGTGTGTGTGTGTGTGTGTGTGTGTGCGTGTGTGTCTCTCTCTGTGTGTGTGTGTGTGTCTGTGTGTGTCTCTGTGTGTGTGTGTGTGTGTGTGTGTGTGTGTGTGTGTGTGTGTGTGTGTGTGTGTGTGTGTGTGTGTGTGTGTGTGTGTGTGTGTGTGTGTGTGTGTGTGTGTGTGTGTGTGCGTGTGTGTGTGTGTCTCTGTGTGTGTGTGTGTGTGTGTGTAATGGTATCCAGTCCCTCTCCTTTACCCTGCTCTAAATGGTCCTGATGCTGTAGTTTGCCGTCTTAAAAAGGTTCTCAGTGAGAGAGAGTCACCACCACAACACAAACAGGATGCAGAGGTTTTGAAATGTTCCTATAAGTGCATGTAGACCTTCCCAAGGCTGAGACCGGCAAGCAGCTAGGGGCTATTCTCAGATTTAAATTAAAAAAACATGGTTTATGGATTCAACTAGTTTAGCGATAGCATCAACATGTTTAGGTCCTGACTCCAGACCTGTATTTGGGTTAAGACAGTAGATAGCTGCCTAGCTAACACTTGTTTATGAGCTGAACGGCGCAGACAGAGATGGCCGCCTCGCTTCGCGTTCCTAGGAAACTATGCAGTTTTTTGTTTTTTTACGTGTTATTTCTTACATTAGTACCCCAGGTCATCTTAGGTTTCATTACATACAGTCGAGAAGAACTACTGAATATAAGATCAGCATCAACTCACCATCAGTACGACCAAGAATATGTTTTTCGCGACGCGGATCCTGTGTTCTGCCTTACAAACAGGACAACGGAGTGGATTCCATCCAGCGACCCAAAAAAACAACTCCGAAAAAGAGGGAAACGAGGCGGTCTTCTGGTCAGACTCCGGAGACGGGCACACCGTGCACCACTCCCTAGCATTCTTCTTGCCAATGTCCAGTCTCTTGACAACAAGGTTGATGAAATCCGAGCAAGGGTAGCATTCCAGAGGGACATCAGAGACTGTAACGTTCTTTGCTTCACAGAAACGTGGCTCACTGGAGAGACGCTATCCGAGGCGGTGCAGCCAACGGGTTTCTCCACGCATCGCGCAGACAGAAACAAACATCTTTCTGGTAAGAAGAGGGGCGGGGGCGTATGCCTTATGACTAACGTGACATGATGTGATGAAAGAAACATACAGGAACTCAAATCCTTCTGTTCACCTGATTTAGAATTCCTCACAATCAAATGTAGACCGCATTATCTACCAAGAGAATTCTCTTCGATTATAATCACAGCCGTATATATCCCCCCCCAAGCAGACACATCGATGGCTCTGAATGAACTTTATTTGACTCTTTGCAAACTGGAAACCATTTATCCGGAGGCTGCATTCATTGTAGCTTGGGATTTTAACAAGGCTAATCTGAAAACAAGACTCCCTAAATTTTATCAGCATATTGATTGCGCAACCAGGGGTGGAAAGACCTTGGATCATTGTTACTCTAACTTCCGCGACGCATATAAGGCCCTGCCCCGCCCCCCTTTCGGAAAAGCTGACCACGACTCCATTTTGTTGATCCCTGCCTACAGACAGAAACTAAAACAAGAGGCTCCCACGCTGAGGTCTGTCCAACGCTGGTCCGACCAAGCTGACTCCACACTCCAAGACTGCTTCCACCACGTGGACTGGGACATGTTTCGTATTGCGTCAGACAACAACATTGACAAATACGCTGATTCGGTGTGCGAGTTCATTAGAACGTGCGTTGAAGATGTCGTTCCCATAGCAACGATTAAAACATTCCCTAACCAGAAACCGTGGATTGATGGCAGCATTCGCGTGAAACTGAAAGCGCGAACCACTGCTTTTAATCAGGGCAAGGTGTCTGGTAACATGACCGAATACAAACAGTGCAGCTATTCCCTCCGCAAGGCTATCAAACAAGCTAAGCGTCAGTACAGAGACAAAGTAGAATCTCAATTCAACGGCTCAGACACAAGAGGCATGTGGCAGGGTCTACAGTCAATCACGGACTACAGGAAGAAATCCAGCCCAGTCACGGACCAGGATGTCCTGCTCCCAGGCAGACTAAATAACTTTTTTGCCCGCTTTGAGGACAATACAGTGCCACTGACACGGCCTGCAACGAAAACATGCGGTCTCTCCTTCACTGCAGCCGAGGTGAGTAAGACATTTAAACGTGTTAACCCTCGCAAGGCTGCAGGCCCAGACGGCATCCCCAGCCGCGCCCTCAGAGCATGCGCAGACCAGCTGGCCGGTGTGTTTACGGACATATTCAATCAATCCCTATACCAGTCTGCTGTTCCCACATGCTTCAAGAGGGCCACCATTGTTCCTGTTCCCAAGAAAGCTAAGGTAACTGAGCTAAACGACTACCGCCCCGTAGCACTCACTTCCGTCATCATGAAGTGCTTTGAGAAGTGCTTTGAGAGACTAGTCAAGGACCATATCACCTCCACCCTACCTGACACCCTAGACCCACTCCAATTTGCTTACCGCCCAAATAGGTCCACAGACGATGCAATCTCAACCACACTGCACACCGCCCTAACCCATCTGGACAAGAGGAATACCTATGTGAGAATGCTGTTCATTGACTACAGCTCGGCATTCAACACCATAGAGACCCTGGGTCTCGACCCCGCCCTGTGCAACTGGGTACTGGGCTTCCTGACGGGCCGCCCCCAGGTGGTGAGGGTAGGCAACAACATCTCCTCCCCGCTGATCCTCAACACTGGGGCCCCTCAAGGGTGCGTTCTGAGCCCTCTCCTGTACTCCCTGTTCACCCACGACTGCGTGGCCACGCACGCCTCCAACTCAATCATCAAGTTTGCGGACGACACAACAGTGGTAGGCTTGATTACCAACAACGACGAGACGGCCTACAGGGAGGAGGTGAGGGCCCTCGGAGTGTGGTGTCAGGAAAATAACCTCACACTCAACGTCAACAAAACTAAGGAGATGATTGTGGACTTCAGGAAAAAGCAGAGGGAACACCCCCCTATCCACATCGATGGAACAGTAGTGGAGAGGGTAGCAAGTTTTAAGTTCCTCGGCATACACATCACAGACAAACTAAATTGGTCCACTCACACAGACAGCATTGTGAAGAAGGCGCAGCAGCGCCTCTTCAACCTCAGGAGGCTGAAGAAATCCGGCTTGTCACCAAAAGCACTCACAAACTTCTACAGATGCACAATCGAGAGCATCCTGGCGGGCTGTATCACAGCCTGGTACGGCAACTGCTCCGCCCTCAACCGTAAAGCTCTCCAGAGGGTAGTGAGGTCTGCACAACGCATCACCGGGGGCAAACTACCTGCCCTCCAGGACACCTACACCAACCGAAGTCACAGGAAGGCCATAAAGATCATCAAGGACATCAACCACCCGAGCCACTGCCTGTTCACCCCGCTATCATCCAGAAGGCGAGGTCAGTACAGGTGCATCAAAGCTGGGACCGAGAGATTGAAAAACAGCTTCTATCTCAAGGCCATCAGACTGTTAAACAGCCACCACTAACATTGAGTGGCTGCTGCCAACACACTGACACTGACTCAACACCAGCCACTTTAATAATGGGAATTGATGGGAAATGATGTAAATATATCACTAGCCACTTTAAACAATGCTACCTTATATAATGTTACTTACCCTACATTATTCATCTCATATGCATACGTATATACTGTACTCTATATCATCGACTGTATCCTTATGTAATACATGTATCACTAGCCACTTTAACTATGCCACTTTGTTTACATACTCATCTCATATGTATATACTGTACTCGATACCATCTACTGTATCTTGCCTATGCTGCTCTTTACCATCACTCATTCATATATCCTTATGTACATATTCTTTATCCCCTTACACTGTGTACAAGACAGTAGTTTTGGAATTGTTAGTTAGATTACTTGTTGGTTATTACTGCATTGTCGGAACTAGAAGCACAAGCATTTCGCTACACTCGCATTAACATCTGCTAACCATGTGTATGTGACAAATAAAATGTGATTTGATTTGATTTGAACTGAGACCTGTATTAGGGTGAAGACAGTAGATACTGCCTAGCTAACACTTGTTTATGAGCTGAACTGAGACCTGTATTAGGGTAAAGACAGTAGATACTGCCTAGCTAACACTTGTTTATGAGCTGAACTGAGACCTGTATTTGGGTGAAGACAGTAGATACTGCCTAGCTAACACTTGTTTATGAACTGAACTGAGACCTGTATTAGGGTGAAGACAGTAGATAGCTGCCTAGCTAACACTTGTTTATGAACTGAACTGAAGCCTGTATTTGGGTGAAGACAGTAGATAGCTGCCTAGCTAACACTTGTTTATGAACTGAACTCTGTATTTGGGTGAAGACAGTAGATAGCTGCCTAGCTAACACTTGTTTATGAACTGAACTGAAGCCTGTATTTGGGTGAAGACAGTAGATAGCTGCCTAGCTAACACTTGTTTATGAACTGAACTGAAGCCTGTATTTGGGTGAAGACAGTAGATAGCTGCCTAGCTAACACTTGTTTATGAACTGAACTGAAGCCTGTATTTGGGTGAAGACAGTAGATAGCTGCCTAGCTAACACTTGTTTATGAACTGAACTGAAGCCTGTATTTGGGTGAAGACAGTAGATAGCTGCCAAGCTAACACCTGTTTATGAACTTTACCCAGACCTGTATTAGGGTGAAGATAGTAGATAGCTGCCTAGCTAACACTTGTTTATGAGCTGAACTGAGACCTGTATTTGGGCAGACAGGATAATTTTAGCCTGTCTTATCTGTTTAGGTAGCCACCAGGAAACACGTCCAAAATGGCACTATGAGGCCCAATGCACCTCATCGGGTCCATGTTGGCCCCAAAGCATTGGCCCAGTGTGGCCAGCTCTCACCTTGCCTGAAAAAAAAGCCCAATCTTTTCCCAGAAAACCTAATAATTTTGGGTTTGTTTATATTTGTCCTGTTACACACAAGTGTGTAATTGAAATGTTTATTTTTTATATGCCAACTCTCCCTGAGACACCACAAGGGAGTGGGACACCACCAGGGAGTGGGACACCACCAGGGAGTGGGACATCACCAGGGAGTGGGACACCACCGGGGAGTGGGACACCACCGGGGAGTGGGACATCACCGGGGAGTGGGACATCACCAGGGAGTGGGACACCACCAGGGAGTGGGACACCACCAGGACACCACCAGGGAGTGGGACACCACCAGGACACCACCGGGGAGTGGGACACCACCGGGGAGTGGGACACCACCAGGGAGTGGGACATTACCAGGGAGTGGGACATCACCAGAGAGTGGGACATCACCAGAGAGTGGGACACCACCAGGGAGTGGGACACCACCAGGGAGTGGGACATCACCGGGGAGTGGGACACCACCGGGGAGTGGGACACCACCAGGGAGTGGGACATCACCAGGGAGTGGGACATCACCAGGGAGTGGAACACCACCAGGGAGTGGGACATCACCGGGGAGTGGGACATCACCGGGGAGTGGGACATCACCGGGGAGTGGGACATCACCGGGGAGTGGGACATCACCAGGGAGTGGGACATCACCAGGGAGTGGGACACCACCAGGGAGTGGGACACCACCGGGGAGTGGGACATCACCAGGGAGTGGGACACCACCAGGACACCACCAGGGAGTGGGACATCACCAGGGAGTGGGACACCACCAGGACACCACCAGGGAGTGGGACATCACCAGGGAGTGGGACACCACCAGGACACCACCAGGGAGTGGGACATCACCAGGGAGTGGGACACCACCAGGGAGGGGAACACCACCAGGGAGTGGGACATTTCTAAGTGACGACAAACTTTTGAACCGTATGTTTTTACAAGAGAAAGTATCTCATAATATATTATGTCACATGCACTTGTTTAAGAATATTTAATCACCATGATCAAACAAAAGAACCCTTAAACCGGAGAGAACAAAGAGAACTGTGTCCGCCCCTTCAGCGGCCTCTGAAGGACCTTGTTTTGCCAACAGTTGTCTGCACAAAAAGAACTGTGTGCAAGCTGGTGTTGCACGGTATACTGATATTTAGATATGTATATAGCCGCTCTACTGTATATAGCCTCTCTACTGTATATAGCCTATCTACTGTATTTAGCCTCTCTACTGTATATAGCCTCTCTACTGTATATAGCGTCTACTGTATATAGTCTCTCTACTGTATATAGCCTCTCTACTGTATATAACCTCTCTACTGTATATAGCCTCTCTACTCTATATAGCCTCGCTACTGTATATAGCCTCGCTACTGTATACAGCCTCTCTACTGTATATAGCCTCTCTACTGTATATAGCCTCTCTACTGTATATAGCCCCACTACTGTATATAGCCTCTCTACTGTATATAGCCTCTCTACTGTATATAGCTTCGCTACTGTATATAACCTCACTACTATATAGCCTCTCTACTGTATATAGCCTCTCTACTGTATATAGCCTCTACTGTATATAGCCTCTCTACTGTATATAGCCTCTCTACTGTATATAGCCCCACTACTGTATATAGCCTCACTACTGTATATAGCCTCTCTACTGTATATAGCTTCGCTACTGTATATAACCTCACTACTATATAGCCTCTCTACTGTATATAGTCTCTCTACTGTATATAGCCTCTCTACTGTATATAGCCTCTCTCCTGTATATATCCCCACTACTGTATATAGCCTCTCTACTGTATATAGCCTCTACTGTATATAGCCTCACTACTGTATATAGCCTCTCTACTGTATATAGCCTCTACTGTATATAGCCTCACTACTGTATATAGCCTCTCTACTGTATATAATATTCTCTACTACATATAATAGCCTCTACTGTATATAGCCTCACTACTGTATATAGCCTCACTACTGTATATAGCCTCTCTACTGTATATAGCCTCTACTGTATATAGCCTCACTACTGTATATAGCCTCTCTACTGTATATAATAGCCTCTACTACATATAATAGCCTCTACTGTATATAACCTCTCTACTGTATATAGCCTCTCTACTGTATATAGCCTCTCTACTGTATATAGCCTCTCTACTGTATATAGCCTCTCTACTGTATATAATAGCCTCTACTACATATAATAGCCTCTACTGTATATAACCTCTCTACTGTATATAACCTCTCTACTGTATATAGCCTCTCTACTGTATATAACCTCTCTACTGTATAGAGCCTCTCTACTGTATATAGCCTCTCTACTGTATATAACCTCTCTACTGTATATAGCCTCACTACTGTATATAACCTCTCTACTGTATATAGCCTCTCTACTGTATATAACCTCTCTACTGTATATAGCCTCTCTACTGTATATAGCCTCTCTACTGTATATAACCTCTCTACTGTATATAACCTCTCTACTGTATAGAGCCTCTCTACTGTATATAGCCTCTCTACTGTATATAACCTCTCTACTGTATATAGCCTCACTACTGTATATAACCTCTCTACTGTATATAGCCTCTCTACTGTATATAACCTCTCTACTGTATATAGCCTCTCTACTGTATATAGCCTCTCTACTGTATATAACCTCTCTACTGTATATAGCCTCTCTACTGTATATAGCCTCTCTACTGTATATAGCCTCTCTACTGTATATAGCCTCTCTACTGTATATAACCTCTCTACTGTATATAGCCTCTCTACTGTATATAGCCTCACTACTGTATATAGCCTCTCTACTGTATATAGCTTCGCTACTGTATATAACCTCTCTACTGTATATAGCCTCTCTACTGTATATAACCTCTCTACTGTATATAGCCTCTCTACTGTATATAGCCTCACTACTGTATATAGCCTCTCTACTGTATATAGCTTCGCTACTGTATATAACCTCTCTACTGTATAGAGCCTCTCTACTGTATATAACCTCTCTACTGTATATAGCCTCTCTACTGTATATAACCTCTCTACTGTATATAGCCTCTCTACTGTATATAACCTCTCTACTGTATATAGCCTCTCTACTGTATATAGCCTCACTACTGTATATAGCCTCTCTACTGTATATAGCTTCGCTACTGTATATAACCTCTCTACTGTATAGAGCCTCTCTACTGTATATAACCTCTCTACTGTATAGAGCCTCTCTACTGTATATAACCTCTCTACTGTATAGAGCCTCTCTACTGTATATAACCTCTCTACTGTTATTTTTCACTGTTGTTTTTATTTATTTACTTACCTATTGTTCACCTAATACCTTTGTTGCTCTATTGGTTAGAGCCTGTAAGTAAATATTTCACTGTAAGGTCTACTACACCTGTTGTATTCAGCATTTCACTGTAAGGTCTACTACACCTGTTGTATTCAGCATTTCACTGTAAGGTCTACTACACCTGTTGTATTCAGCATTTCACTGTGAGGTCTACTACACCTGTTGTATTCAGCATTTCACTGTAAGGTCTACTACACCTGTTGTATTCAGCATTTCACTGTAAGGTCTACTACACCTGTTGTATTCAGCATTTCACTGTGAGGTCTACTACACCTGTTGTATTCAGCATTTCACTGTGAGGTCTACTACACCTGTTGTATTCAGCATTTCACTGTAAGGTCTACTACACCTGTTGTATTCAGCATTTCACTGTGAGGTCTAATACACCTGTTGTATTCAGCATTTCACTGTAAGGTCTACTACACCTGTTGTATTCAGCATTTCACTGTAAGGTCTACTACACCTGTTGTATTCAGCATTTCACTGTAAGGTCTACTACACCTGTTGTATTCAGCATTTCACTGTAAGGTCTACTACACCTGTTGTATTCAGCATTTCACTGTGAGGTCTACTACACCTGTTGTATTCAGCATTTCACTGTGAGGTCTACTACACCTGTTGTATTCAGCATTTCACTGTAAGGTCTACTACACCTGTTGTATTCAGCATTTCACTGTCAGGTCTACTACACCTGTTGTATTCAGCATTTCACTGTAAGGTCTACTACACCTGTTGTATTCAGCATTTCACTGTGAGGTCTACTACACCTGTTGTATTCAGCATTTCACTGTAAGGTCTACTACACCTGTTGTATTCAGCATTTCACTGTCAGGTCTACTACACCTGTTGTATTCAGCATTTCACTGTAAGGTCTACTACACCTGTTGTATTCAGCATTTCACTGTAAGGTCTACCTACACCTGTTGTATTCAGCATTTCACTGTAAGGTCTACTACACCTGTTGTATTCAGCATTTCACTGTAAGGTCTACTACACCTGTTGTATTCAGCATTTCACTGTAAGGTCTACTACACCTGTTGTATTCAGCATTTCACTGTAAGGTCTACTACACCTGTTGTATTCGGCGCATGTGACAAATAAACTTTGATTTGATTACTAAAATACTATACTGTCAGTATTGCTCTACTTACTCGTTCATTGCTAGAGCGGTCTGGGTTGGATTGTCGGCTCCTCCCCCAAGCTAACACACTTGAATACTGTTACACGACATGTAGAAATATTGAAACTGTTCGCAAAACAATGTCCTTCAGCGGAGGCTGCTGAGGGGCGGACGGTTCATCATAAATATCTGGAACGGAGCCGATGGAACGGAGCCGATGGAACGGAGTCGATGGAACGGAGTCAATGGAACGGAGTCAATGGAGACAATGGAACGGAGCCGATGGAACGGAGTCAATGGAACGGAGTTGATGGAACGGAGCCGATGGAACGGAGCCGATGGAACGGAGCCGATGGAACGGCGCCGATGGAACGGAGCCGAAGGAACGGAGCCGATGGAACGGAGCCGATGGAACGGAGCCGATGGAACGGAGCCGATGGAACGGAGTCGATGGAACGGAGTCGATGGAACGGAGCCGATGGAACGGAGCCGATGGAACGGAGCGATGGAACAGAGTCAATGGAACGGAGTCAATGGAACGGAGTCGATTGAACGGAGTCGATGGAACGGAGTCGATGGAACGGCGCCGATGGAACGGCGCCGATGGAACGGCGCCGATGGAACGGAGCCGATGGAACAGAGTCGATGGAACGGAGTCAATGGAGTCAATGGAACGGAGCCGATGGAACGGAGTCGATGGAACGGAGCCGATGGAACGGAGCCAATGGAACGGAGCCGATGGAACGGAGCCGATGGAACGGAGGCAATGGAACGGAGTCGATGGAACGGAGCCGATGGAGTCAATGGAACGGAGCCGATGGAACGGAGTCAATGGAACGGAGCCGATGGAACCGAGCCGATGGAACAGAGTCAATGGAACGGAGTCGATGATGGAACGGAGCCGATGGAACGGAGTCGATGGAACGGAGTCAATGGAACGGAGTCAATGGAACGGAGTCGATGGAACGGAGTCGATGGAACGGAGTCGATGGAACGGAGTCGATGGAACGGAGTCAATGGAACGGAGTCAATGGAACGGAGTCGATGGAACGGAGTCGATGGAACGGAGCCGATGGAACTGAGTCGATGGAACGGAGCTGATGGAACGGCGCTGATGGAACGGAGCCGATGGAACGGAGTCGATGGAACGGAGTCGATGGAACGGAGCCGATGGAACGGAGCCGATGGAACGGAGCTGATGGAACGGCTTCAAACACATGGTTTACAGGGATTCCATACCATTCCACTGATTCCGCCCCAGCCATTACCACGAGCCCGTCCTCCCCAATTAAGGTGCCACCAACCTCCTGTGATGTCCATACCAGCTAGAACACTTTTACAATGCTATATGATACCGGTAGCTTCCAACATTAAAAAGGTGCACTATGCCGAAATCACTCCGCCATTTCCTGGTTGATACAATTCTAATAGTTCCCGCCCTAATTTCAGTTTATGTACCAAAACAAGCGAGTATAGCGTAGAGAATCATTGTGCCATCTAAACCGCTGTGAAATATATTTTCCATAACCAAAAATTATTGTATTTTCAGCTGTTTGAAGCGGTGTCCAAAAACCGAAATAAAAAAATAAAAAAAATGTAAATACCAAACTTAACAGGAAAAGATAGAAATAGAACAGATCTACGAGGTTCTTACGACGTCAATGAGAACGACAGATCTATAACTGATATTTCTGTGTGAAATTGATAGGGTCGTCAAAACAATTAGATACTGCAGCTTTAAAACTGTAGGCCTACTTTCCTTGTTACAGCTGAAGCAAACATTAATTCACAACCCTAGTACTGCGTTTGTGATAACATGCTAACTAACATGGTAACTAACATGCTAACTAACATGCTAACTGTAATGTAAAATATGCTGATTTCAAAGATGACTGACACCAAAAACGTAATTATTAATTCCCCTTAGGTCTCCCTCGCCACCAAAAAAACTAATTCATCTCCACGTCTGTTTTCTACATTTCCATAGCGACACAGCCAGATTCCACAGCCATTCTCTGCCTGCAAATGACATCACTACTCTTAAAGAGACAGCACATATTTTTTATAAAATAAAGAGATTTGCTTCTTAATGTGCCAATGCTGTGAAAAGCGGAATAACTCAATCCATGATGCACTCCTATTGAATTATATTCATTCACCTGCATTATGAATAGACCTAGGTTACATCTTGATTTACCCAGTTTATCAATAAAGATTTACTATTCAAATGAATTATTACCATTGTGTTGTTTTGTAGCTAGATTGGTTAAAAACAAAAGTCAAAATTGATTGGATGATTTGATTCATTAATTCATATATGGCTGTCTCTCAAATAAAAAAATAAAAAAATTAACAATTAAAAAAATGGACGCAACTTTTTTCAAATGTAATCATATTGAAACCCAAAAGATGCCCAACTTCCAGGGCAGTAGCTGAGTTTATCTGTGTGGATCAAGTGTCATTTTGTGACTTTGGCTAATACGCCTTCTTTTTTGTTGTGGTATTGTTTTGGTATCGAGTATCGTGATACTAAACCTGGTACAGAAGCAAACAATTCTGATATTGTGACCACACTAGTGCAAGCCACTCCCCCAAATATTCAAATGAGACCCTGCCTCAAGCTGAGTTTAGTGTTGGGCTGGCCTGTGTTGGGCTGGTGTAGGCTAACCTGTGTTGGGCTGGTGTAGGCTGGCCCGTGTTGGGCTGGTGTAGGCTGGCCCGTGTTGGACTGGTGTAGGCTACCCTGTGTTGGGCTGGCCTGTATTGGGCTGCTGTAGGCTAGTCTGTGTTGGGCTGGTGTAGGCTAGCCTGTGTTGGGCTGGTGTAGGGGCCCGTGTTGGGCTGGTGTAGGCTACCCTGTGTTGGGCTGGCCTGTGTTGGGCTAGTGTATGGCTAGCCTGTGTTGGGCTAGTGTAGGCTAGCCTGTGTTGGGCTAGCCTGTGTCTGGCTGGTGTAGGCTAGCCTGTGTTGGGCTGGTGTTGGCTAGCCTGTATTGGGCTGGCTCTGAATAGGCAAGAACACACCTGGGTCCAAATACTATTTGAAATCTTTAAAAGTATTTTATAATTTGCATCAGCCTGCCTGTGGAGTCAGATGCATCGGGTTTGCAATTTCTCAACTATTGGTCCTGCTTCCATCGCACCAGGCAAGCTCAATCAAGCCCAGATTAAGTATTTTGAATGATTTAGAGTAGCATTTAAACCCGGGTCTGGATAGGAGTACAACGCTAGTCCTGCCTGTGACACACTGTCCATATGCTTCAATACCCCAGAGAAATCTCTCACCCGCTGATCAAAAACCCAACTCGATACCCCATGGGACTAAATACTTCCTGTTTCTGATTTGTTTTCCCACAAGTGATCAAAATTCATTTGTAGAGGTAAATGCTGCACATGTCCCCTACAGTAAGCCTCCCCCCCCCCCCATGTAAACAGCTTGAAACCAGACTAATACATATTGTGGGCTCTGGGGGCACGAGGGCTACGAAGCTCTTTTCGAAACATCCCACTCTACTAGCCTGCAATCCTCCCTGACACACCAGCCCACCCTCTCTCCGTCCCACAGCTCAGACCTCTCTGGACCATGCAGAGGGTCATAGCCCTGACAGACCCTGCGTGTCGCTGGCTCAACATCAAGCAGAAAACACAGTAGAGCTGGGCAACTGCCTGCCACCCCCCCTATCCCCGTTTCTATTTCTAAATCTGGTGTCACGCGATTACATGTTGTGCAGTCCTCCTCACTATGACTCGTCGGGAAAGCATGCGGTTTATTAGGCTACAGATGAAATAAGTAATGGTGAACATCACAGGGTGGCGAAAGTGAGAGGTGATGAGCTTGATGCTCCTTTCCAGTGAATATCCAGGGTCTTATTCTGGTGACATGGTGATCGATGTTTGTCTTTTGTCCATAATAATCTCATCATGTAGGCTATACTCTCCTACCGTCTCTCCCTAGAACGGTTCCATTCAAACCATTCTAGAACCTTCACAGAACTCTCCTACCGTCTCTGCCCAGAACGGTTCCATTCAAACCATTCTGGAACCTTCACAGAACTCTCCTACCGTCTCTGCCCAGAACGGTTCCATTCAAACCATTCTGGAACCTTCACAGAACTCTCCTACCGTCTCTGCCCAGAACGGTTCCATTCAAACCATTCTGGAACCTTCACAGAACTCTCCTACCGTCTCTGCCCAGAACGGTTCCATTCAAACCATTCTGGAACCTTCACAGAACTCTCCTACCGTCTCTGCCCAGAACGGTTCCATTCAAACCATTCTGGAACCTTCACAGAACTCTCCTACCGTCTCTGCCCAGAATGGTTCCATTCAAACCATTCTAGAACCTTCACAGAACTCTCCTACCGTCTCTGCCCAGAACGGTTCCATTCAAACCATTCTGGAACCTTCACAGAACTCTCCTACCGTCTCTGCCCAGAACGGTTCCATTCAAACCATTCTGGAACCTTCACAGAACTCTCCTACCGTCTCTGCCCAGAACGGTTCCATTCAAACCATTCTAGAACCTTCACAGAACTCTCCTACCGTCTCTGCCCAGAACGGTTCCATTCAAACCATTCTGGAACCTTCACAGAACTCTCCTACCGTCTCTGCCCAGAACGGTTCCATTCAAACCATTCTGGAACCTTCACAGAACTCTCCTACCGTCTCTGCCCAGAACGGATCCATTCAAACCATTCTGGAACCTTCACAGAACTCTCCTACCGTCTCTGCCCAGAACGGTTCCATTCAAACCATTCTAGAACCTTCACAGAACTCTCCTACCGTCTCTGCCCAGAACGGTTCCATTCAAACCATTCTGGAACCTTCACAGAACTCTCCTACCGTCTCTGCCCAGAACGGTTCCATTCAAACCATTCTGGAACCTTCACAGAACTCTCCTACCGTCTCTGCCCAGAACGGTTCCATTCAAACCATTCTAGAACCTTCACAGAACTCTCCTACCGTCTCTGCCCAGAACGGTTCCATTCAAACCATTCTGGAACCTTCACAGAACTCTCCTACCGTCTCTGCCCAGAACGGTTCCATTCAAACCATTCTGGAACCTTCACAGAACTCTCCTACCGTCTCTGCCCAGAACGGTTCCATTCAAACCATTCTAGAACCTTCACAGAACTCTCCTACCGTCTCTGCCCAGAACGGTTCCATTCAAACCATTCTGGAACCTTCACAGAACTCTCCTACCGTCTCTGCCCAGAACGGTTCCATTCAAACCATTCTGGAACCTTCACAGAACTCTCCTACCGTCTCTGCCCAGAACGGTTCCATTCAAACCATTCTAGAACCTTCACAGAACTCTCCTACCGTCTCTGCCCAGAACGGTTCCATTCAAACCATTCTGGAACATTCCCGTCTACTCTCCTACCGTCTCTGCCCAGAACGGTTCCATTCAAACCATTCTGGAACATTCCCGTCTACTCTCCTACCGTCTCTGCCCAGAACGGTTCCATTCAAACCATTCTAGAACCTTCACAGAACTCTCCTACCGTCTCTGCCCAGAACGGTTCCATTCAAACCATTCTGGAACCTTCACAGAACTCTCCTACCGTCTCTGCCCAGAACGGTTCCATTCAAACCATTCTGGAACCTTCACAGAACTCTCCTACCGTCTCTGCCCAGAACGGTTCCATTCAAACCATTCTAGAACCTTCACAGAACTCTCCTACCGTCTCTGCCCAGAACGGTTCCATTCAAACCATTCTGGAACCTTCACAGAACTCTCCTACCGTCTCTGCCCAGAACGGTTCCATTCAAACCATTCTGGAACCTTCACAGAACTCTCCTACCGTCTCTGCCCAGAACGGTTCCATTCAAACCATTCTGGAACATTCCCGTCTACTCTCCTACCGTCTCTGCCCAGAACGGTTCCATTCAAACCATTCTGGAACATTCCCGTCTACTCTCCTACCGTCTCTGCCCAGAACGGTTCCATTCAAACCATTCTGGAACATTCCCGTCTACTCTCCTACCGTCTCTGCCCAGAACGGTTCCATTCAAACCATTCTGGAACATTCCCGTCTACTCTCCTACCGTCTCTGCCCAGAACGGTTCCATTCAAACCATTCTGGAACATTCCCGTCTACTCACGTAAGTTCAGAAAAATAGAAAACACATACCTTTACTTGCATTTATACACTCATCCCTTACATATAACCTCACATCCAAACACTCATCCCTTACATATAACCTCACATCCAAACACTCATCCCTTACATATAACCTCACATCCAAACACTCATCCCTTACATATAACCTCACATCCAAACACTCATCCCTTACATATAACCTCACATCCAAACACTCATCCCTTACATATAACCTCACATCCAAACACTCATCCCTTACATATAACCTCACATCCAAACACTCATCCCTTACATATAACCTCACATCCAAACACTCATCCCTTACATATAACCTCACATCCAAACACTCATCCCTTACATATAACCTCACATCCAAACACTCATCCCTTACATATAACCTCACATCCAAACACTCATCCCTTACATATAACCTCACATCCAAACACTCATCCCTTACATATAACCTCACATCCAAACACTCATCCCTTACATATAACCTCACATCCAAACACTCATCCCTTACATATAACCTCACATCCAAACACTCATCCCTTACATATAACCTCACATCCAAACACTCATCCCTTACATATAACCTCACATCCAAACACTCATCCCTTACATATAACCTCACATCCAAACACTCATCCATGACACCAAACAACCCCAGAAGGTACCCCCCCCCCACACACACACACACACCTCTGTGAAAGTACATTGCAGTTTTAGGCAGTTTAAAGAAATACCAGCACTCAAAATGTATTTTAATAATAATTTCTACACAAAACAATATTTTCACTGGGGCTATAAAAAAAACTTTATTTTATAGATACATTTTTTGATTCACGAAAAAAGTCCTACCAGTGTATCTAGCCTAATATATTGATGGGAAATATGCATAAAATATTCTCAAAATGTTTCAATCCTTAAAAATACATTAAAATAATAAACAAACCCAACCGTGATCTAATCCTAAAATGTCAAAATTACAAATGGTCCTTTACTGTCAAAACACATGATACAAGTCTAGCAACCAGTTGCTCGTTTCTTGCTGTCATTTTTATGACATCATCACAAAGTCTACTTTGATGTGTTTGCATCAGCTCAAATCAAATCAACGTTTAATCGTCATGCGTTTCAGATTCCATGGAACAACTCATGAAATAAGAATTAATTCTTAGTCCAAGATATTCAACCAATTTAATTCTTAGTCCAAGATATTCAACCGACTTAATTCTTAGTCCAAGATATTCAACCGACTTTATTCTTAGTCCAAGATATTCAACCGACTTAATTCTTAGTCCAAGATATTCAACCGACTTAATTCTTAGTCCAAGATATTCAACCGACTTAATTCTTAGTCCAAGACATTCAATAGACTTGTGGGGAAACACATTCCAAGATCAAAACTTTTCTTCATTCATTTTTCATGTAATTGAACCTTTACGAAAACCATAAATGTTTTTCTTTTCACTAGTAATCCAGTAGGAACATTGTAAAGAGATGTTCAAAGGTTCAGGCCATGGCCATTTCATGTTTCAGTAGCGTTCAATCAAAAATGAATTGGTAAAATAAAGTGTTACATAAACAGTGACATGATTAAGACGAGATGAGGCTCAGAACAGCCTGTACCCCGTAATCTAGCCACGAGACTGTAGTCTGAATGAACAGCCTGTACCCCGTAATCTAGCCTCGAGACTGTGTAGTCTGAATGAACAGTCTGTACCCCGTAATCTAGCCACGAGACTGTAGTCTGAATGAACAGCCTGTACCCCGTAATCTAGCCACGAGACTGTAGTCTGAATGAACAGCCTGTACCCCGTAATCTAGCCTCGAGACTGTGTAGTCTGAATGAACAGCCTGTACCCCATAATCTAGCCACAAGACAGTAGTCTGAATGAACAGCCTGCACCCCGTAATCTAGCCACGAGACTGTAGTCTGAATGAACAGCCTGTACCCCGTAATCTAGCCACGAGACTGTAGTCTGAATGAACAGCCTGTATCCCGTAATCTAGCCACGAGACTGTAGTCTGAATGAACAGCCTGTACCCCGTAATCTAGCCACGAGACTGTAGTCTGAATGAACAGCCTGTACCCCGTAATCTAGCCACGAGACTGTAGTCTGAATGAACAGCCTGCACCCCGTAATCTAGCCACGAGACTGTAGTCTGAATGAACAGCCTGCACCCCCGTAATCTAGCCACGAGACTGTAGTCTGAATGAACAGTCTGTACCCCGTAATCTAGCCACGAGACTGTAGTCTGAATGAACAGTCTGTACCCCGTAATCTAGCCACGAGACTGTAATCTGAATGAACAGCCTGCACCCCGTAATCTAGCCACGAGACTGTAGTCTGAATGAACAGCCTGCACCCCCGTAATCTAGCCACGAGACTGTAGTCTGAATGAACAGTCTGTACCCCGTAATCTAGCCACGAGACTGTAGTCTGAATGAACAGTCTGTACCCCGTAATCTAGCCACGAGACTGTAATCTGAATGAACAGCCTGTACCCCGTAATCTAGCCACGAGACTGTAGTCTGAATGAACAGCCTGTACCCCGTAATCTAGCCATGCGACTGTAGTCTGAATGAACAGCCTGTACCCCGTAATCTAGCCACGAGACTGTAGTCTGAATGAACCGCCTGCACCCTGTGTTCTAGCCACGAGACTGTAGTCTGAATGAACAGCCTGTACCCTGTAATCTAGCCACAAGACTGTGTAGTCTGAATGAGCAGCATGCATCCAAATGATTAAGACTGTGTAGTCTGAATGAAAGTAGGCCACATACCGTCATCATCAATGACATCAAACTTAATGCCTGTTGGCCAATTCTCCAGTTGGAAGACTACAGCCACTGACTACAGACTACAACCACTGACTACAGACTACAGCCACTGACTACAGACTACAGCCACTGACTTCAGACTACAGCCACTGACAACAGACTACAGCCACGGACTACAGACTACAGCCACTGACTACAGACTACAGCCACTGCCTACAGACTACAGCCACTGCCTACAGACTACAGACACTGACTACAGACGACAGCCACTGACAACATACTACAGCCACTGACAACATACTACAGCCACTGACTACAGACACAGACATGACAGCCCACCATCTATAGCAGACACCTGGGCTGACTATCTCCACTAATACAGACACCACCACCGACTACAGACACAACCACTGACTACAGACACAACCACAGACTACAGGCACCACCACTGACTACAGACACCACAACTGACTACAGACACAACTACTGACTACAGACTACTGCCACTGACTACATACTACAGCCACTGACTACATACTACAGCCACTGACTACAGACAGTGACTACAGACACAACCACTGACTACAGACACAACCACTGACAACCACTGACTACAGATACCACCACAGGCTACAGACTACAGCCACTGGCTACAGACACCACCACTGACTACAGACACCACCACTGACTACAGACTACAGCCACTGACTACAGACACAACCACTGACTACAGACACCACCACTGACTACAGACATTGACTACAGACACCACCACTGACTACAGACACAACCACTGACTATAGACACCACCACTGACTACAGACACCATCACTGACAAGCACGGACTACAGACACCACCACTGACTACAGACATTGACTACAGACACCACCACTGACTACAGACACAACCACTGACTACAGACACCATCACTGACTACAGACACCACCACTGACTACAGACACTGACTACAGACACCACCACTGACTACAGACACGGACTACACACACCACCACCACCAACTACAGACAGACTACAGACACAACCACTGACAACAGACACTGACTACAGACACAACCACTGACTACAGACATTGACTACAGACACTGACTACAGACACCACCACAGACTACAGACACAACCACTGACTACATACATTGACTACAGACACCATCACTACCTACAGACACAACCACTGACTACAGACATTGATTACAGATATTGACTACAGACACCACCACTGACTACAGACACTGACTACAGACACCACCACTGACAACCACTGACTACAGACACCACCACTGACTACAGACACCACCACTGACTACAGACACCACCACTGACAACCACAGACTACAGACACCACCACTGACTACAGACACCACCATCGACTACAGACACCATCACGGACTACAGACACAACCACTGACTACAGGCACCACCACTGACTACAGACCTCACCACTGACTACAGACACCACCACTGACTACAGACATCACCACAGACACCACCACTGACTACAGACACCACCGCTGACTACAGACAACCACTGACAACCACGGACTACAGACACCATCACTGACTACAGACACAACTTCTGACTACAGACACCACCACTGACTACAGACACCACCACTGACTACAGACACCACCACCGACTACAGACACCATCACGGACTACAGACACAACCACTGACTACAGACACCACCACAGACACCACCACTGACAACCATGGACTACAGACACCACCACTGACTACAGACACAACCACTGACTACAGACACCACCACTGACAACCACGGACCACAGACACCACCACTGACAACCACTGACTACAGACACCATCACGGACTACAGACACAACCACTGACTACAGACACCACCACAGACACCACCACTGACAACCACGGACTACAGACACCACCACCGATTACAGACACCACCACTGACTACAGACACCACCACTGACTACAGACACCACCACCGACTACAGACACCATCACGGACTACAGACACAACCACTGACTACAGACACCACCACAGACACCACCACTGACAACCACAGACTACAGACACCACCACCGATTACAGACACCACCACTGACTACAGACACCACCACTGACTACAGACATTGACTACAGACACCACCAGTGACTACAGACAACACCACAGACACCACCAGTGACTACAGACACCACCACTGACTACAGACACCACCACCGACTACAGACACCACCACTGACAACCACAGACCACAGACACCACCACTGACAACCACAGACCACAGACACCATCACGGACTACAGACACAACCACTGACTACAGACACCACCACAGACACCACCACTGACAACCACGGACTACAGACACCACCACCGATTACAGACACCACCACTGACTACAGACACCACCACTGACTACAGACATTGACTACAGACACCACCAGTGACTACAGACAACACCACAGACACAACCACTGACTACAGACACCACCACCGACTACAGACACCACCACTGACTACAGACACCACCACTGACTACAGACATTGACTACAGACACCACCACTGGCTACAGACACCATCACTGGCTACAGAAACCATCACTGGCTACAGACACCATCACTGGCTACAGACACCATCACTGACTACAGACACCATCACTGACTACAGACACCACCACTGACAACCACTGACTAGAGGTCAACCGATTATGATTTTTCAAAGCCGATACCGATAATTGGAGGACCAAAAAAAGCTGATACTGATTAAATCGGTTGATATATATATATATATATATATATATATATATATATATATATATATATATATATATATATATATATATATATATATATATAAAATAAATGACAATTACAGCAATACTGAATGAACAATGAACACTTATTTAACTTAATATAATACATCTAAATCAATTTAGTCTCAAGTAAATAATGAAACATGTTCAATTTGGTTTAAATAATGCAAAAACAAAGTGTTGGAGAAGAAAGTAAAAGTCCAATATGTGCCATGTAAGAAAGCTAACGTTTAAGTTCCTTGCTCAGAACATGAGAACATATGAAAGCTGGTGGTTCCTTTTAACATGAGTCTTCAATATTCCCAGGTAAGAAGTTTTAGGTTGTAGTTATTATAGGAATTATAGGACTATTTCTCTCTATACCATTTGTATTTCATAAACCTTTTGACTATTGGATGTTCTTATAGGCACTGTAGTATTGCCAGTCTAATCTCAGGAGTTGATAGGCTTGTAGTCATAAACAGCGCTGTGCTTGAAGCATTGCGAAGAGCTGCTGGCAAATGGAGGAAAGTGCTGTTTGAATGAATGCTTACGATCCTGCTGCTGCCTACCACCGCTCAGTCAGACTGCTCTATCAAATAAACTTAATTATAACATCATAACACACAGAAATACGAGCCTTAGGTCCTTAATATGGTCGAATCTCATGTTCACGCTTAGTCTCCTCGTTGATTGCAATATAATCGGCGTCCAAAAATTTCGATTCCCGATTATTATGAAAACTTGAAATCGGCCCTAACTAATCGGCCATTCCGATTAATCGGTCGACCTCTACAACAGACAACAGTCACCGACTACAGGCACAGCCACTGACTACAGCCACCAGATTACAGCCACAGACAACAGACTACAGCCACAGCAACTGACTACAGCCAACAGACTACAACCACTGACTACAGACTACAGACACAGCCAACAGACTACAGCCACGGACTACAGACAACCACTGACAACGGACTACAGACAAGACTACAACCACTGACAACAGACTACAACCACCTACAGACACAACCACTGACAACGGACTACAGACAACAGACTACAGACTACAGCCGCAGACAACAGACTACAGCCACTGACAACAGACTACAGCCGCAGACAACAGACTACAGCCACTGACAACAGACTACAGCCGCAGACAACAGACTACAGCCGCAGACAACAGACTACAGCCGCAGACAACAGACTACAGCAACCGACTACAGACACTGACAGCAGACATCAACTACAGACACAGCCACTGACTGCAGACTACAGCCACCGACTACAGACACCACCACTGACTACAGACACCACCACTGACTACAGACTATAGACACAGACATGACAGCCCACCAGCTATAGCAGATACCTGGGCTGACAATCTACCCTAATACACAACAAACCAATCTGTTGGATTTACCATGGCCAAATTAAAGATGGCTGGCTATTAATTTATTGAGGGGTTCCATTTCTAATTGAATTGTTTGCTGTGGCTAGTGTATAAAACTCATTAATCTCCCAGGGTCCACCTCTCTGCAGCAGCTGCCCACCACACATCACAATACAATGCTACCTTGTCAGCAGCAGTGATGAGTAATTCAGTACTGACAGCCGCTATCGATACAGCACAGAGAGGCCCTGACCCACACGAGACACAGAGAGATAGAGACAGAGAGAGAGAGAAAGAGAGAGAGACACAGAGAGGCCCTGACCCACACGAGACACAGAGAGATAGAGACAGAGAGAGAGAGAAAGAGAGAGAGACACAGAGAGGCCCTGACCCACACGAGACACAGAGAGATAGAGACAGAGAGAAAAAGAGAGAGACACAGAGAGACAGAGACAGAGAGAGAGAGACACAGAGAGGCCCTGACCCACACGAGACACAGAGAGAGAGAGAGAGAGAGAGAGAGAGAGACAGAGACAGAGACAGAGACAAAGACAGAGAATTAACAACAAAAAACAGAGCAAACTAGAATGCTATTTGTCCCTACACAGAGAGTACACAGCGGCAGAATACCTGACCACTGTGACTGAACTAAACTTAAGGAAAACTTTGACTATGTACAGACTCAGTGAGCATAGCCTTGTTATTGAGAAAGGCCGCTGTAGGCAGACCTGGCTCTCAAGAGAAGACAGCTATTGAGAAAGGCCGCCGTAGGCAGACCTGGCTCTCAAGAGAAGACAGCCATTGAGAAAGGCCGCCGTAGGCAGACATGGCTCTCAAGAGAAGACAGGCTGTGTCCACACAATGAGGTGGAAACTGAGCTGCACTTCATTTACTTTATTTAACTAGGCAAGTCAGTTAAGAATAAATTCTTATTTACAATGACGGCCTCCCCCGGCCAAACCTGGACGACGCTGGGCCTATTGTTTGCCACCCTATGGGACTCCCAATCACGGCTGGATGTGATACAGTCTGGCATTGAACCAGCGTCTGTAGTGACATCTCCAGCACTGAAATGCAGTGCCTTAGACCGCTGCGCCACTCGGGAGCCTCCTGCCAAATGTATGACCATGTTAGAGACACATATTTCCCTCAGTTTACACAGATCCACAAAGATTTAGAAAACAAACCCAATTTTGATAAACTCCCATATCTACTGGGGGAAATTCCACAGTGTTCCATCACAGCAGCAAGATTTGTGACCTTTTGCCACAAGAAAAGGGCAACCAGTGAAGAACAAACACCATTGTAAATACAACCATTGTAAATACAACCCATAATTATGCTATTTTCCCTTTTGTACTTTAAATATTTGCACATCATTACAACACTGTGTATTTACACAATATGACATTTGAAATGTCTTTATTATTTTGGAACTTCTGTGAGCGTAATGTTCATTGTTTATTATCTACTTCACTTGCTTTGTTAACATTGTTTCCCATGCCAATAAATCCCTTAAATTGAGAGAGAGAGAGAGAGAGAGAGAGAGAGAGAGAGAGAGAGAGAGAGAGAGAGAGACAGAGAGAGAGAGAGAGACAGAGAGAGAGAGGGACAGAGAGAGAGAGAGAGAGAGACAGAGACAGAGACAGAGAGAGAGAGAGAGACAGAGAGACAGAGAGAGAGAGGGACAGAGAGAGAGAGGGACAGAGAGAGAGAGGGACAGAGAGAGAGAGGGACAGAGTGAGAGAGGGACAGAGAGAGAGATGGACAGAGAGGGACAGAGAGTGAGAGAGACAGAGAGAGAGAGAGGGACAGAGAGAGAGAGAGAGAGAGAGAGAGAGAGAGGGACAGAGAGACACAGAGAGAGAGAGAGCGAGAGAGAGAGAGAGAGAGAGAGAGAGAGGGACAGAGAGTGAGAGAGACGGAGTGAGAGAGGGACAGAGAGTGAGAGAGACAGAGAGAGAGAGGGACAGAGTGAGAGAGACAGAGAGAGAGAGGGCCAGAGAGAGAGAGGGACAGAGGGACAGAGAGAGAGAGGGACAGAGGGACAGAGAGAGAGGGACAGAGAGAGAGAGGGACAGAGGGACAGAGAGAGAGAGAGAGAGAGAGAGAGAGAGAGAGAGAGAGAGAGAGAGAGAGAGAGAGAGAGAGAGAGAGAGAGAGAGAGAGAGAGAGAGAGGGACAGAGAGTGTGAGAGACAGGCCCTGACAGAGGACACACACTTGTTACCACGGGGACCCGTAGCACACACACACACCGTCAACTGATGATGACTCGACGCTCCCCGACAGGCATGACACCTGCGCAAACACACACACACACACACACACACACACACACACGTAATCTGCTTCTGTACAGATTATTTCTAATGGAATCCTCTGAATGACTAAAAAGAGAGAAGGATAAAGGAGAGAGGGAGAGAAAGAGACCACTGGTCTCACTGCAGTCAACTCCACCTACCTTCAAGATGCAGTCTCCTCACATCAAAAGGAGATTGAATTGCAGGAGAGAATGATCCGAGAGAGAGGTACTGAACGGAGGACAGAGAGAGTCAGAGAGATAGAGAGAGAGAGAGATAGGAGATAGGTTCAGTGGAGGATTAATCAGCAGGTTGAGTCCGTGTTGCGTTGCTGGCGAGAGAGAGAGAGAGAGAGAGGAGAAGGCAAGCAGAGAGAGAGAGGAGAGAGAGAGAGAGAGAGAGAGGAGAGAGGAGAAAGGAGAGAGAGAGAGAGAGAGAGAAAGCAGCGCAGCCACAGCGCATCAGTCTAGACTCTAGACTGCCTCTTAAAGGAAGGCATCCGCAGCTGCATCACAGCACCGGCAGGCCAATCAGAAACCAGCTAGAAGGGAGAGCGCCACAGAATGGCCAATCGCACGAAGGGAGAACAGGCAGACTGAGACGGAGGCAGCCAATGGAGTCGGAGGAAGAAAGGGGAAGGGGAGGAGGGAGGGAGAGATGGTTCGAGCAGTCAGACCAAGGGCATTCTGAGCCCCCTCCCACCCTTCCCTCTGTCACTACGGTAACTAGTGAAGGGGGGGGGGGGGTCGATACAGTTGCATATTGCAATATTATTTTGGACAATATATCAATACCTTTGACTCCAAAAAATATAAATATATCTAAATATGTATGTTTAGGTAGCGTAAACTGGCGCTAGTCGGCTGTACCTGCTCCAAACTCCGGTAATGTCCATCCTACAGCTTGTTCTCCATCTTCTTAAATAATGAGCCAACCCGTTGTTTTCTTTTAGGTCCAGGCCTGATCCAAACTATTATTCTCATGCCCTCTCTCTCCTCCCTCTGCAGCAGACTTACAGTCAGGTCCATAATTATTGGCACCCTCATATGCCCTCTCTCTCCTCCCTCTGCAGCAGACTAACAGTCAGGTCCATAATTATTGGCACCCTCATATGCCCTCTCTCTCCTCCCTCTGCAGCAGACTAACAGTCAGGTCCATAATTATTGGCACCCTCATATGCCCTCTCTCTCCTCCCTCTGCAGCAGACTAACAGTCAGGTCCATAATTATTGGCACCCTCATATGCCCTCTCTCTCCTCCCTCTGCAGCAGACTAACAGTCAGGTCCATAATTATTGGCACACTCATGCCCTCTCTCTCCTCCCTCTGCAGCAGACTAACAGTCAGGTCCATAATTATTGGCACCCTCATATGCCCTCTCTCTCCTCCCTCTGCAGCAGACTAACAGTCAGGTCCATAATTATTGGCACCCTCATGCCCTCTCTTTCTTCCCTCTACAGCAAACTTACAGTCAGGCCCATAATTACACCTGGTACTGTCCCCCCTGTCCTCCACCCTGTCATCCCTGTCCTCCTCATTCTCCCTGTCCTCCTCCCTGTCCACCCTGTCCTCCCTGTCCTCCTCCCTTTCCACCCTGTCCTCCCTGTCCTCCTCCCTGTCCACCCTGTCCTCCTCCCTGTCCACCCTGTCCTCCTCCCTGTCCACCCTGTCCTCCTCCCTGTCCACCCTGTCCTCCCTGTCCTCCTCCCTGTCCACCCTGTCCTCCTCCCTTTCCACCCTGTCCTCCTCCCTGTCCTCCCTTTCCACCAGCATACTGTTATGAGCTGAACATAACTGTCCACCCCCTCTTTCTGTCATCTGGATGTCAAAGCAAAACTGAACTGAGTCTCTCTCTCTCTCTCTCTCTCTCTCTCTCTCTCTCTCTCTCTCTCTCTCTCTCTCTCTCTCTCTCTCTCTCTCTCTCTCTCTCTCTCTCTCTCTCTCTCTCTCTCTCTCTCTCTCTCTCTCTCTCTCTCTCTCTCTCTCTCTCTCTCTCTCTCTCTCTCTCTCTCTCTCTCTCTCTCTCTCTCTCTCTCTCTCCACCGTGACACCTACCACCAACCCTCTTTCCGTTTTAACCACTGAGCTTCAACGGAAATTAATAACAAACTATAGTTTTTGCAAGTCGGTTGACTGTGCCTTTTAAACAGCTTGGAAAATTCCAGAACATAAATGTCAAGGATTTAGAAGCTTCTGGTAGGCTAATTTACATAAGTTCAGTCAATTGGAGGTGTACCTGTGGATGTATTTCAAGTCCTACCTTCAAACTCAGTGCCTCTTTGCTTGAAATCATGGGAAAATCCAAAGAAATCAGACAAGACCTCAGAAAAAACATTGTAGACCTCCACAAGTCTGGGTCATCCTTGGGATCAATTTCCAAACGCCTGAAGGTACCACGTTCCTCCGTACAAATATAAATGTTGTGGGCAGAACTGAAAAAGTGTGTACAAGCGAGGAGGCCTACAAACCTGACTTAGTTACACCAGCTCTGTCAGGAGGAATGGGCCGAAATTCACCCAACTTATTGTGGGAAGCTTGTGGATGGCTACCTGAAACGTTTGACCCAAGTTTAACCATTTAAAGGCAATGCTACCAAATACTAATTGAGTGGTTGTAAACTTCTGACCCACTGGGAATGTGATGAAAGAAATAAAAGCTGAAATAAATCATTCTCTCTAGTATTATTCTGACATTTCACATTCTTAAAATAAAGTGGTGATCCATCGTTACGACGAACGTGACAGGTGTACCTTGTTAAAAGTTAATATGTGGAATTTCTTTCCTTCTTAATGTGTTTGAGCCAATCAGTTGTGTTGTGACTAGGTAGGATTGGTATACAGTAGATAGCCCTATTTAGTAAAAGACAAAGTCCATATTATGGCAAGAACAGCTCAAATAAGCAAAGAGAAATGACAGTCCATCATTAATTTACGACATGAAGGTCAGTCAATCTGGAAAATGTAAAGAACTTGAAACATTTTCAAGTGCAGTTACAAAAAACCATCAAGCGCTATGATTAAACTGGCTCTCAAGTGGGCTGCCACAGAAAAGGAAGACCCAGAGTTACCTCTGCTGCAGAGGATAAGTTCATTAGAGTTAACTGCACCTCAGATTGCAGCCCAAATAATTGCTTCAGAGTTCAACTAACAGACACATCTCAACATCAACTGTTCAGACGAGACTGCATGAATCAGGCCTTCATGGTCAAATTGCTACAAATAAACCACTACTAAAGGACACCAAGAAGAAGAAGAGACTTGCTTGGGCCAAGAAACACAAGCAATGGACATTAGACCGGTGGAAATCTGTCCTTTGGTCTGATGAGTCTAAATTTGACATTTTTGGTTCCGACCGCCGAGTCTTTGTGAAACTCAGAGTAGGTGAACGGATGATCTCCGCATGTGTGGTTCCCACCGTGAAGCATGGAGGAGGTGGTGTGATAGTGTTTGCTGGTGACACTATCAGTGATTTATTTAGAATTCAGGGCACACTTAACCATCATGGCTACCACATCATTCTGCAGTGATACGCCATCCCATCTGGTTTCCACTTAGTGGGACTATCATTTGTTATTCAACAGGACAATGAACCAACACACCTCCAGGCTGTGTAAGGGCTATTTGACCAAGAAGGAGAGTGATGGAGTGCTGCATCAGATGACTTGGCCTCCACAATCACCTGACCTCAACCCAATTGAGATGGTTTGGGATGAGTTGGACTGCAGAGTGAAGGAAAAACAGCCAACACGTGCTCAGCATATGTGGGAACTCCTTCAAGACTGTTGGAAAGCATTCCAGGTGAATCTGGTTGAGAAAATGACCATGTGCAAAGCTGTTAAGACAAAGGGTGGCTAATTTGAATAATCTAAAATAAACATATGTGTTTAACACTTTTTTGGTTACTACATGATTCCATATGTGGTATTTCATAGTTTGAAGCCTTCACTATTATTCTACAATGTAGAAAATAGTAAAAAATAAAGAAAAACTCTTGGATGAGTATGCAGACTTTTTGAGGTATGAATCTCCATCACTGAACCAACACCGGCGAGTAATTTAATTTAATATGGTGATATTATCGTCTCGTGCCTGGCTGTTTCCAGCCCTAACTAACACACAGACTAGCAGTCACACAGCAGAAGCTCTTCTGAAATCACAGACACCTGCTCTGTTTAGAATAGAAAACGGAACACATTCGCAGCTCGCTGGCAGAATGAGGGAGAGAAAATCACCGCCGTCCGAATACCGAATGTCAAGGAAAAAGGTGTGTGTATGAAATAACACAGAAAAAGAGTGAACCACACTGGGTTAAATATTTCTCACACACTTGAGGCGCAGGGAGGGATGGAGGGAGAGAGGGGGAGAGAAGCAGCAAGTTTCCCTGTTGCTTTTCTCCCTCTCCCTCTGGCACAATCAGTCCTTTCAAAGAGGGGCGGAACAGTATGTCTTTATTTCCTCTCCTCGTTTTTTTCTACTCAGGCAGGCAGACACCAGGTCTCACAACAAAACGAGACACAAGGATCGCTCTCCAAGCTGATCTAGGACAGAGTTATGCGATCTAAAAAGGCAGAGTGATGCCAGAGTACTGTTTGCTCCGGGCTGATCTAGGACCTGCCTTTAGGAACAGAAGTCAGATTATACGCTCCTATATGCCTGACGACTACAATCATTAACACAGCCGTAGCAAGCAACCATTATACCGTTTACCAGTGGTCACCAACCGGTGGATCGCGATTGACTGGTCAATCTTCACGGGATTGATCACCAAACATTTCTGTAGAAAAGTCAAAGAACAAAAAGGCATAAAGGATTGTGCTCCTTTTAATTTGTGTTCTAGTGCCGGCAGTAGGTGCCCTCGTTTCAGAAGCCCTGCCGGCGGTAGGTGCCCTCGTTTCAGAAGCCCTGCCGGCGGTAGGTGCCCTCGTTTCAGAAGCCCTGCCGGCGGTAGGTGCCCTCGTTTCAGAAGCCCTGCCGGCGGTAGGTGCCCTCGTTTCAGAAGCCCTGCCGGCGGTAGGTGCCCTCCATTCAGAAGCCCTGCCGGCGGTAGGTGCCCTCGTTTCAGAAGCCCTGCCGGCGGTAGGTGCCCTCCATTCAGAAGCCCTGTTGGCAGAAGGTGCACTTGATTAACGCCAAGAGTGTGCAAAGCTATGATCAAGGGCAAAGGATGGCTATTTTGAAGAATCTCAAATATAAAATATATTTTGATTTGTTTAACACTTTTTTGGTTACTACATGATTCCATATGTGTTATTTCATAGTTGTGATGTCTTCACTATTATTCTACAATGTAGAAAGTAGTAAAAATAAAGAAAAACCCTGGAATGAGTAGGTGTGTCTACATTTTTGACAGGTACTGTATATTCAGACCCTTTTTTAATCCCGTTTTCTACCCAATTGGTAGTTACAGTCTTGTCTCATCGCTGCAACTCCCGTTCGGACTCGGGAGAGGCGAAGGTCGAGAGCCGTGCGTCCTCCGAACACGACCAGGCCGCACTGCTTCTTGACACAATACCCACTGAACCACTGGAAGCCAGCCGCACCAATGTGTCGGAGGAAACACCGTACACAAGCCTGACTAGTCTCTCAGTACCAGCCGCTGAAAAACATTCCCACAGCATGATGCTGCCACCAACATGCTTCACCGCAGGGATGGTGCCAGGTTTCCTCCAGACATGATGCCTGCCACCACCATGCTTCACCGCAGGGATTGTGCCAGGTTTCCTCCAGATGTGACGCTTGGCATTCAGTGTCTGAATACGTACGTAAGGTATTTGTTTTCATTTTTGTATAAAAAGGTGCAAACGTAAAAAAAAAAAAAATGTTTTGCTTTGTCATTATGCGGTATTGTGTAGATTGGTGGGAAAAATGTAATTTAATAAATTTTAGAATAAGGTGAGTGAAAGGGGGTCTGAATGAATACATTCCGAATGTAAATAGAATCATGTTTCCTGTAAATAGAATCATGTTTCCTGTAAATAGAATCATGTTTGCTGTAAATAGAATCATGTTTGCTGTAAATAGAATCATGTTTTCTGTAATAAGAATCATGTTTCCTGTAAATAGAATCATGTTTGCTGTAAATAGAATCATGTTTCCTGTAATAAGAATCATGTTTCCTGTAAATAGAATCATGTTTCCTGTAAATAGAATCATGTTTGCTGTAAATAGAATCATGTTTGCTGTAAATAGAACCATGTTTCCTGTAAATAGAATCATATTTCCTGTAAATAGAATCATGTTTCCTGCAAATAGAATCATGTTTCCTGCAAATAGAATCATGTTTCCTAAAGGGATTTTAAGGCCACTCAGCGTGACCTGGATTACTTGTTACTTAAAAAAAAAAAATCAGATGATAGAACGAAGATGAATATTGTGATTTAATTTATCCAGACCAGGTTCTAGCTGGGTTTTAATGATGTGTGTGTGTGTGTGTGTGTGTGTGTGTGTGTGGCAGAAGGTTTGACTGTGAGGACTAGTCTTTGTGACAGGTGGTCTGCCTGTGTTCCGGTAACATGGGGAGGAGAGGAGAGGAGGAGGGGGGAGAGGAGAGGAGGAGGAGGAGGGCAGGAGAGGAGAGGAGAGGAGAGGAGGAGGAGAGGAGAGGAGAGGAGGAGGGGAGGAGGATAGGAGGATAGGAGGAGAGAAGAGAAGAGGAGGGGTGACATGGGGAGGAGAGGAGGAGGAAGAAAGGGAGCAGGGGGAAGTAGAGGGGCGAGGAGGGGGGACAGCGAGGGAAGAGGATTTTACAGGAAGTCAACTCATAATCCTGAAGGGTCAATTAATTTCCTCAGAAATATCAGCAAGTCATCATCTGGCCACACCAGTAGAAGGCACAACAGAGACAAAACCTGTGTCATGTTGTTACTCCTATCCTCTTATGACCCACAATGAAAGACAAATCTCGCCCGCCATTACATCACTACTGCCTGACCTCTCAGTGTGTGTGTGTGTGAGCGAGCGAGCGACTACTTTATCCTATCAGACCTGCTACACTGAATATGCCATTATTACAGAGTGAGCCACAAGTGACGGTATTCCAGTCCAACAGACCCAGATACATTATTAACACACTGTTTGCCATACTATACATACCATCCTATACAGCACGGTTCCAGCATGGTGGATGAGTAACCAGGCCAACTCCGTACAGCCCGGTTCCAGCATGGTGGATAAGTAACCAGGCCAACTCCGTACAGCCCGGTTCCAGCATGGTGGATAAGTAACCAGGCCAACTCCGTACAGCCCGGTTCCAGCATGGTGGATAAGTAACCAGGCCAACTCCGTACAGCCCAGTTCCAGCATGGTGGATAAGTAACCAGGCCAACTCCGTACAGCCCGGTTCCAGCATGGTGGATGAGTAACCAGGCCAACTCCGTACAGCCCGGTTCCAGCATGGTGGATGAGTAACCAGGCCAACTCCGTACAGCCCGGTTTCAGCATGGTGGATGAGTAACCAGGCCAACTCCGTACAGCCCGGTTCCAGCATGGTGGATAAGTAACCAGGCCAACTCCGTACAGCCCAGTTCCAGCATGGTGGATAAGTAACCAGGCCAACTCCGTACAGCCCGGTTCCAGCATGGTGGATGAGTAACCAGGCCAACTCCGTACAGCCCGGTTCCAGCATGGTGGATGAGTAACCAGGCCAACTCCGTACAGCCCGGTTTCAGCATGGTGGATGAGTAACCAGGCCAACTCCGTACAGCCCGGTTCCAGCATGGTGGATGAGTAACCAGGCCAACTCCGTACAGCCCGGTTCCAGCATGGTGGATGAGTAACCAGGCCAACTCCGTACAGCCCGGGTCCAGCATGGTGGATGAGTAACCAGGCCAACTCCGTACAGCCCGGTTCCAGCATGGTGGATGAGTAACCAGGCCAACTCCGTTCAGCCCGGTTCCAGCATGGTGGATGAGTAACCAGGCCAACTCCGTACAGCCCGGTTCCAGCATGGTGGATGAATAACCAGGCCAACTCCGTACAGCCCGGTTCCAGCATGGTGGATGAGTAACCAGGCCAACTCCGTACAGCCCGGTTCCAGCATGGTGGATGAGTAACCAGGCCAACTCCGTACAGCCCGGTTCCAGCATGGTGGATGAGTAACCAGGCCAACTCCGTACAGCCCGGTTCCAGCATGGTGGATGAGTAACCAGGCCAACTCCGTACAGCCCGGTTCCAGCATGGTGGATGAGTAACCAGGCCAACTCCGTACAGCCCGGTTCCAGCATGGTGGATGAGTAACCAGGCCAACTCCGTACAGCCCGGTTCCAGCATGGTGGATGAGTAACCAGGCCAACTCCGTACAGCCCGGTTCCAGCATGGTGGATGAGTAACCAGGCCAACTCCGTACAGCCCGGTTCCAGCATGGTGGATGAGTAACCAGGCCAACTCCGTACAGCCCGGTTCCAGCATGGTGGATAAGTAACCAGGCCAACTCCGTACAGCCCGGTTCGGCTCAGCCTGATTTGGCATTTACGTTAGATTTACGTAAAGTTTTATCGTCATGTGCACAAGTACAGTGAAATGCCTTCTTTTGCTTGCTCTTTTCCCAACAATGATAATAATAATAATAACAATCAATATCAGTAGTACAATAAAATACAAAGTAGAACAAAAAAAATACCAGAAATATAAATAATAAGGAAGTTATATTCTGTAGAGGATCAGTGTCAATACCAAATGTACAATGTTGGATATTATATTATATTATAATAATGGATATTGTAGATATGTACATTTTCAGTGTGAGGGTTTCCATTGGTTAGAATAGCCGACTTTTGAATGAACGATGAATGAAATGCAACTGAATAAAATTGGCCAATTGTCCAGGAGAAGAAGAAGAAGAAGAAGAAGAAGGGGGGGGGAAATCTCCCATAATGCATTATAACCTATTTATTGATGAAAATACCAGTCAATGCCAGAGCTGCAGCTCATTAAATACCAGTCAATGCCAGAGCTGCAGCTCATTAAATACCAGTCAATGCCAGAGCTGCAGCTCATTAAATACCAGTCAATGCCAGAGCTGCAGCTCATTAAATACCAGTCAATGCCAGAGCTGCAGCTCATTAAATACCAGTCAATGCCAGAGCTGCAGCTCATTAAATACCAGTCAATGCCAGAGCTGCAGCTCATTAAATACCAGTCAATGCCAGAGCTGCAGCTCATTAAATACCAGTCAATGCCAGAGCTGCAGCTCATTAAATACCAGTCAATGCCAGAGCTGCAGCTCATTAAATACCAGAGCTGCAGCTCATTAAATACCAGCCAGAGCTGCAGCTCATTAAATACCAGTCAATGCCAGAGCTGCAGCTCATTAAATACCAGTCAATGCCAGAGCTGCAGCTCATTAAATACCAGTCAATGCCAGAGCTGCAGCTCATTAAATACCAGTCAATGCCAGAGCTGCAGCTCATTAAATACCAGTCAATGCCAGAGCTGCAGCTCATTAAATACCAGTCAATGCCAGAGCTGCAGCTCATTAAATACCAGTCAATGCCAGAGCTGCAGCTCATTAAATACCAGTCAATGCCAGAGCTGCAGCTCATTAAATACCAGTCAATGCCAGAGCTGCAGCTCATTAAATACCAGTCAATGCCAGAGCTGCAGCTCATTAAATACCAGTCAATGCCAGAGCTGCAGCTCATTAAATACCAGTCAATGCCAGAGCTGTAGCTCATTAAATACCAGTCAATGCCAGAGCTGCAGCTCATTAAATACCAGTCAATGCCAGAGCTGCAGCTCATTAAATACCAGTCAATGCCAGAGCTGCAGCTCATTAAATACCAGTCAATGCCAGAGCTGCAGCTCATTAAATACCAGTCAATGCCAGAGCTGCAGCTCATTAAATACCAGTCAATGCCAGAGCTGCAGCTCATTAAATACCAGTCAATGCCAGAGCTGTAGCTCATTAAATACCAGTCAATGCCAGAGCTGCAGCTCATTAAATACCAGTCAATGCCAGAGCTGTAGCTCATTAAATACCAGTCAATGCCAGAGCTGCAGCTCATTAAATACCAGTCAATGCCAGAGCTGCAGCTCATTAAATACCAGTCAATGCCAGAGCTGCAGCTCATTAAATACCAGTCAATGCCAGAGCTGCAGCTCATTAAATACCAGTCAATGCCAGAGCTGCAGCTCATTAAATACCAGTCAATGCCAGAGCTGCAGCTCATTAAATACCAGTCAATGCCAGAGCTGCAGCTCATTAAATACCAGTCAATGCCAGAGCTGCAGCTCATTAAATACCAGTCAATGCCAGAGCTGCAGCTCATTAAATACCAGTCAATGCCAGAGCTGCAGCTCATTAAATACCAGTCAATGCCAGAGCTGCAGCTCATTAAATACCAGTCAATGCCAGAGCTGCAGCTCATTAAATACCAGTCAATGCCAGAGCTGCAGCTCATTAAATACCAGTCAATGCCAGAGCTGCAGCTCATTAAATACCAGTCAATGCCAGAGCTGCAGCTCATTAAATACCAGTCAATGCCAGAGCTGCAGCTCATTAAATACCAGTCAATGCCAGAGCTGTAGCTCATTAAATACCAGTCAATGCCAGAGCTGCAGCTCATTAAATACCAGTCAATGCCAGAGCTGCAGCTCATTAAATACCAGTCAATGCCAGAGCTGCAGCTCATTAAATACCACTCAATGCCAGAGCTGCAGCTCATTAAATACCAGTCAATGCCAGAGCTGTAGCTCATTAAATACCAGTCAATGCCAGAGTTGCAGCTCATTAAATACCAGTCAATGCCAGAGCTGCAGCTCATTAAATACCAGTCAATGCCAGAGCTGCAGCTCATTAAATACCAGTCAATGCCAGAGCTGCAGCTCATTAAATACCAGTCAATGCCAGAGCTGCAGCTCATTAAATACCAATCAATGCCAGAACTGCAGCTCATTAAATACCAGTCAATGCCAGAGCTGCAGCTCATTAAATACCAGTCAATGCCAGAGCTGCAGCTCATTAAATACCAGTCAATGCCAGAGCTGCAGCTCATTAAATACCAGTCAATGCCAGAACTGCAGCTCATTAAATACCAGTCAATGCCAGAGCTGCAGCTCATTAAATACCAGTCAATGCCAGAGCTGCAGCTCATTAAATACCAGTCAATGCCAGAGCTGCAGCTCATTAAATACCAGTCAATGCCAGAGCTGCAGCTCATTAAATACCAGTCAATGCCAGAGCTGCAGCTCATTAAATACCAGTCAATGCCAGAGCTGCAGCTCATTAAATACCAGTCAATGCCAGAGCTGCAGCTCATTAAATACCAGTCAATGCCAGAGCTGCAGCTCATTAAATACCAGTCAATGCCAGAGCTGCAGCTCATTAAATACCAGTCAATGCCAGAGCTGCAGCTCATTAAATACCAGTCAATGCCAGAGCTGCAGCTCATTAAATACCAGTCAATGCCAGAGCTGCAGCTCATTAAATACCAGTCAATGCCAGAGCTGCAGCTCATTAAATACCAGTCAATGCCAGAGCTGCAGCTCATTAAACAGTTCATTTGTTTCTTCTGGAGTGAAACGTGCTTTTATCATATATATATTTATAAATTTACCCAATTATTGCATAACAATTATAAATGCAATCAAGTGTTAAAAACAGTATCGAGGCAGGATTTAGCGCGACACACACCACTACGATGAGCTGGAGCCTGTATATATTTTGAAAACATGTACAGTTGAAGTGGGAAGTTTACACACACCTTAGCCAAATACATTTAAAAACTCAGTTGTTCACCATTGCTGACATTTAATCGTAGTAAAAATTATGTTTTAGGGCAGTTAGGATCACCACTTTATTTTAAGAATGTGAAATGTCAGAATAATAGTAGAGGGAATGATTTATTTCAGCTTTTATTTCTTTCATCACATTCCCAGTGGGTCAGAAGTTTACATACACTCAATTTGTATTTGGTAGAATTGCCTTTAAATTGTTTAACTTGGGTCAAACGTTTCAGGTAGCCTTCCACAAGCTTCCCACAATAAGTTGGGTGAATTTCGGCCCATTCCTCCTGACAGAGCTGGTGTAACTGAGTCAGGTTTGTAGGCCTCTATGCTCAAACACGCTTTTTCAGTTCTGCCCACAACTTTTCTATGGGATTGATGTCAGGGCTTTGTGATGGCCACTCCAATACATTGACTTTGTTGTCCTTAAGCCATTTTGCCACAACTTTGGAAATATGTTCAGGGTCATTGTCCATTTGGAAGACCCATTTGCGACCAAGCTTTAACTTCCTGACAGATGTCTTGAGATGCTGCTTCAATATATCCACACAATTTTCCTACCTCATGATGCCATCTATTTTGTGAAGTGCACCAGTCCCTCCTGCAGCAAAGCACCCCCATAACATGATGCTGCCACCCCCACAACATGATGCTGCCAACCCCACAACATGATGCTGCCAACCCCACAACATGATGCTGCCACCCTCGTGCTTCAGGGTTGGGTTGGTGTTCTTTGGCTTGCAAGCCTCCCCCTTTTTCCTCCAAACATAACGATGGTCATTATGGCCAAACAGTTCTATTTTTTTCATCAGACCAGAGGACATTTCTCCAAAAAGTATGATCTTTGTCCCCATGTGCAGTTGCAAACCGTAGTCTGGCTTTTTTCTGGCGGTTCTTCCTTGCTGAGCGGCCTTTCAGGTTATGTCGATTTAGGACTCGTTTTACTGTAGATATAGATACTTCTGTACCTGTTTCCTCCAGCATCTTCACAAGGTCCTTTGCTGTTGTTCTGGGATTGATTTGCACTTTTGCACCAAAGTACGTTCATCTCTAAAAGACAGAATGCGTCCCCTTCCTGAGCGGTATGACAGCTGCGTGGTCCCATGGTGTTTATACTTGTGTACTATTGTTTGTACAGATGAACGTGGTACCTTCAGGCATTTGGAAATTGCTCCCAAGGATGAACCAGACTTGTTGAGGTCTACAATTTTTTTTCTGAGGTCTTGGCTGATTTCTTTTGATTTTGTGACTCAGTGGAACCCTATCCAGTGAGTTGGGTCTGTCCGTAACTACAATCACTGCAGCTCACAGTCTGTTGGTAAGCTAAGCCTCACAGTCATTAGCATAGTTTACAGCAGGGCACGAGAACAGAGAGACACTGTGTGTCACAATGCTTCAATACACATTCTACCAGTAAGGAACACAGAATCAGGGCTAATGACGGCCAACTAGCCACAGTAAACTGGGCCAAGACTAGACCAGAACATTAGGAATCAGGGGCTAATGACGGCCAACTAGCCACAGTAAACTGGGCCAAGACAAGACCAGAACATTAGGAATCAGGGGCTAATGACGGCCAACTAGCCACAGTAAACTGGGCCAAGACTAGACCAGAACACACAGAATCACGGCCAACAAGCCACAGTAAATTGGGCCAAGACTAGACCAAAACACACAGAATCAGGGCTAATGACGGCCTACCAGCCACAGTAAACTGGGCCAAGACTAGACGAAAACACACAGAATCAGGGCTAATGACGGCCAACTAGCCACAGTAAACTGGGCCAAGACTAGACCAGGACATTAGGAATCAGGGGCAAATGACGGCCTACTAGCCACAGTAAACTGGGCCAAGACTAGACCAGAACATTAGGAATCAGGGGCTAATGACGGCCAACTAGCCACAGTAAACTGTACCAAGACTAGACCAGAACATTAGGAATCAGGGCTAATGACGGCCAACTAGCCACAGTAAACTGGGCCAAGACTAGACCAGAACATTAGGAATCAGGGGCTAATGACGGCCTACCAGCCACAGTAAACTGTACCAAGACTAGACCAGAACACACAGAATCAGGGCTAATGACGGCCAACTAGCCACAGTACTGGGCCAAGACTAGACCAGAACACACAGAATCAGGGCTAATGACGGCCTACTAGCCACAGTAAACTGTACCAAGACTAGACCAAAATACACAGAATCAGGGGCTAATACCGGCCTACTAGCCACAGTAAACTGGGCCAAGACTAGACCAGAACACACAGAATCAGGGGCTAATGACGACCAGCGACAGGGCGAGACACAGCGACAAGGGGGAGAGCAAGACACAGAGACAGGGCGAGACACAGCGACAGGGCGAGACACAGAGACAGGGGGGAGAGCAAGACACAGAGACAGGGCGAGACACAGAGACAGGGCGAGACACAGAGACAGGGGGGAGAGCAAGACACAGAGACAGGGCGAGACACAGCGACAGGGCGAGACACAGAGACAGGGCGAGACACAGAGACAGGGCGAGACACAGAGACAGGGTGAGACAGAGACAGGGCGAGACAGAGACAGGGCGAGACAGAGACAGGGCAAGACACAGAGACAGGGCGAGAAACAGAGACAGGGCGAGACACAGAGACAGGGGGGAGAGCAAGACACAGAGACAGGGCGAGACACCGAGACAGGGGGGAGAGCAAGACACAGAGATAGGGCGAGACACAGAGACAGGGCGAGGGAGAGCAAGACACAGAGACAGGGCGAGACACAGAGACAGGAAGAGACACAGAGAAAGGGCGAGACACAGAGACAGGAAGAGACACAGAGACAGGGCGAGACACAGCGACAGGGCGAGACACATAGACAGGGCGAGACACAGAGACAGGGCGAGACACAGAGACAGGGAGAGACACAGAGACAAGGGGGAGAGCAAGACACAGAGACAGGGCGAGACACAGCGACAGGGCGAGACACAGAGACAGGGGGGAGAGCAAGACACAGAGACAGGGCGAGACACAGAGACAGGGCGAGACACAGAGACAGGGGGGAGAGCAAGACACAGAGACAGGGCGAGACACAGCGACAGGGCGAGACACAGAGACAGGGCGAGACACAGAGACAGGGCGAGACACAGAGACAGGGTGAGACAGAGACAGGGCGAGACAGAGACAGGGCGAGACAGAGACAGGGCAAGACACAGAGACAGGGCGAGAAACAGAGACAGGGCGAGACACAGAGACAGGGGGGAGAGCAAGACACAGAGACAGGGCGAGACACCGAGACAGGGGGGAGAGCAAGACACAGAGATAGGGCGAGACACAGAGACAGGGCGAGGGAGAGCAAGACACAGAGACAGGGCGAGACACAGAGACAGGAAGAGACACAGAGACAGGGGGGAGAGCAAGACACAGAGACAGGGCGAGACACAGCGACAGGGCGAGACACAGAGACAGGGCGAGACACAGAGACAGGGCGAGACACAGAGACAGGGTGAGACAGAGACAGGGCGAGACAGAGACAGGGCGAGACAGAGACAGGGCGAGACAGAGACAGGGCAAGACACAGAGACAGGGCGAGAAACAGAGACAGGGCGAGACACAGAGACAGGGGGGAGAGCAAGACACAGAGACAGGGCGAGACACCGAGACAGGGGGGAGAGCAAGACACAGAGATAGGGCGAGACACAGAGACAGGGCGAGGGAGAGCAAGACACAGAGACAGGGCGAGACACAGAGACAGGAAGAGACACAGAGAAAGGGCGAGACACAGAGACAGGAAGAGACACAGAGACAGGGCGAGACACAGCGACAGGGCGAGACACATAGACAGGGCGAGACACAGAGACAGGGCGAGACACAGAGACAGGGAGAGACACAGAGACAGGGCGAGACACAGCGACAGGGCGAGACACAGAGACAGGGCAAGACACAGAGACAGGGCGAGACACAGAGACAGGGCGAGACACAGAGACAGGGCGAGACACAGAGACAGGGCGAGACACAGAGACAGGGGGGAGAGCAAGACACAGAGACAGGGGGGAGAGCAAGACACAGAGACAGGGCGAGACACCGAGACAGGGGGGAGAGCAAGACACAGAGACAGGGCGAGACACAGAGACAGGGCGAGGGAGAGCAAGACACAGAGACAGGGCGAGACACAGAGACAGGGGGGAGAGCAAGACACAGAGACAGGGCGAGACACAGAGACAGGGCGAGGGAGAGCAAGACACAGAGACAGGGCGAGACACAGAGACAGGAAGAGACACAGAGAAAGGGCGAGACACAGAGACAGGAAGAGACACAGAGACAGGGCGAGACACAGCGACAGGGCGAGACACAGAGACAGGGCGAGACACAGAGACAGGGCGAGACACAGAGACAGGGCGAGACACAGAGACAGGGCGAGACACAGAGACAGGGGGGAGAGCAAGACACAGAGACAGGGCGAGACACCGAGACAGGGGGGAGAGCAAGACACAGAGACAGGGCGAGACACAGAGACAGGGCGAGGGAGAGCAAGACACAGAGACAGGGCGAGACACGGAGACAGGAAGAGACACAGAGACAGGGCGAGACACAGAGACAGGAAGAGACACAGAGACAGGGCGAGACACAGAGACAGGGAGAGACACAGAGACAGGGTGAGACACAGAGACAGGGCGAGACACAGAGACAGGGCGAGACACAGCGACAGGGCGAGACACAGAGACAGGGCGAGACACAGAGACAGGGCGAGACACAGAGACAGGGCGAGACAGGGCGAGACACAGAGACAGGGCGAGACACAGAGACAGGGGGGAGAGCAAGACACAGAGACAGGGCGAGACACAGAGACAGGGCGAGGGAGAGCAAGACACAGAGACAGGGCGAGACACAGAGACAGGAAGAGACACAGAGAAAGGGCGAGACACAGAGACAGGAAGAGACACAGAGACAGGGCGAGACACAGCGACAGGGCGAGACACAGCGACAGGGCGAGACACAGAGACAGGGCGAGACACAGAGACAGGGCGAGACACAGAGACAGGGCGAGACACAGAGACAGGGAGAGACACAGCGACAGGGCGAGACACAGAGACAGGGCAAGACACAGAGACAGGGCGAGACACAGAGACAGGGCGAGACACAGAGACAGGGCGAGACACAGAGACAGGGCGAGACACAGAGACAGGGGGGAGAGCAAGACACAGAGACAGGGCGAGACACCGAGACAGGGGGGAGAGCAAGACACAGAGACAGGGCGAGACACAGAGACAGGGCGAGGGAGAGCAAGACACAGAGACAGGGCGAGACACAGAGACAGGAAGAGACACAGAGACAGGGCGAGACACAGAGACAGGAAGAGACACAGAGACAGGAAGAGACACAGAGACAGGGCGAGACACAGAGACAGGGCGAGACACAGAGACAGGGCGAGACACAGAGACAGGGAGAGACACAGAGACAGGAAGAGACACAGAGACAGGGCGAGACACAGAGACAGGGCGAGACACAGCGACAGGGCGAGACACAGAGACAGGGCGAGACACAGAGACAGGGCGAGACACAGAGACAGGGCGAGACACAGAGACAGGGCGAGACACAGAGACAGGGCGAGACACAGAGACAGGGTGAGACACAGAGACAGGGCGAGACACAGTGACATGGCGAGACAGAGACAGGGGGGAGAGCAAGACACAGAGACAGGGCGAGACACAGAGACAGGGCGAGACACAGAGACAGGGCGAGACACAGAGACACAGCGACATGGCGAGACACGGCGACAGGGCGAGAGCAAGACACAGTGACAGGGCGAGACACAGAGACAGGGCGAGAGCGAGACAGGCCACAGTAAACTGGGCCAAGGCAACACCGTAACAACGTAGAACTGATCCAAACATACCAGAGCCGGCATGGGAACCTGACCCAATGTCCTTTATCCCTCCTCTTACCCCTCCCTTTCCTATTGGCTTTTCAACGTCTCATCCAATAAAAACAATAACAAATATGGTGAGAAAAAAAAAGAAACCGAGCCAAGACCAGTCGTGTGCAAACTCACTACCCTCTACGACACCATAACCCAACATACTCAAGAAGCACTGTCAATACCCCGGACTCAAGGCATATCTAGACCAGGGTTGACACTACTTCTAGGTCAACTTCTAAGATGACAGTAGTAAACTAAAGTAAACTGAGCCAATACCAGAACAGCTCTAGGGAGACTGGGCTAAAACCAAACCTATGATGTGATGGTGTGGATCTATGGAACAGGACAGAGCTACTATCAGTGCAGACAGACAGACAGGCTGTTACTTGAAATTATTGCATTACTAAAGCCAGGATACAACTAGTACCAGTATTGTATTTATTCTTGCTGTTAATATGAGTGCCACTATTAAAATCATTATTGTTGCTTTAATACCAACAGTCTAGAAGTACATTCCTGTCTATTTGTTGTTATGTATACAACGCAAGTGTTGACAACTTCCGTCGCCGACAGAGATGGCCGCCTCGCTTCGCGTTCCTAGGAAACTATGCAGTTTTTTGTTTTTTTACGTGTTATTTCTTACATTGGTACCCCAGGTCATCTTGGGTTTCATTACATACAGTCGAGAAGAACTACTGAACATAAGAGCAGCGTCAACTCACCATCAGTACGACCAAGAATATGACTTTCGCGAAGCGGATCCTGTGTTCTGCCTTCCACCCAGGACAACGGAATGGATCCCAGCCTGCGACCCAAAAAAACGACGTCGTAAAAGAGGGAAACGAAGCGATCTTCTGGTCAGGCCTCGGAGACGGGCACATCGCGCACCACTCCCTAGCATACTACTCGCCAATGTCCAGTCTCTTGACAACAAGGTTGATGAAATCCGAGCAAGGGTAGCATTCCAGAGGGACATCAGAGACTGTAACGTTCTTTGCTTCACGGAAACATGGCTCACTGGAGAGACGCTATCAGAATCGGTGCAGCCAGCTGGTATCTCCACGCATCGCGCCGACAGAAACAAACATCTTTCTGGTAAGAAGAGGGGCGGGGGCGTATGCTTCATGGCCAACGTGACGTGGTGTGATCATAACAACATACATAAGGCCCTCCCCCGCCCTCCTTTCGGAAAAGCTGACCACGACTCCATTTTGTTGCTACCTGCCTACAGACAGAAGCTAAAACAGGAAGCACCCGCGCTGAGGTCTGTTCAACGCTGGTCCGACCAATCTGATTCCACGCTCCAAGACTGCTTCCATCACGTGGACTGGGATATGTTTCGTATTGCGTCAGACAACAACATTGACGAATACGCTGATTCGGTGTGCGAGTTCATTAGAACGTGCATTGAAGATGTCGTTCCCATAGCAACGATTAAAACATTCCCAAACCAGAAACTGTGGATTAATGGCAGCATTCGCGTGAAACTGAAAACGCGAACCACTGCTTTAAATCAGGGCAAGGTGACCGGAAACATGACCGAATACAAACAGTGTAACTATTCCCTCCACAAGGCAATCAAACAAGCTAAGCGTCAGTATAGAGACAAAGTAGAGTCGCAATTTAACGGCTCAGACACAAGAGGTATGTGGCAGGGTCTACAGTCAATCACTGATTTCAAAAAGAAAACCAGCCCAGTCACGGACCAGGATGTCTTGCTCCCAGGCAGACTAAATAACTTTTTTGCTCGCTTTGAGGACAATACAGTGCCACTGACACGGCCCGCAACCAAAACATGCGGACTCTCCTTCACTGCAGCCAACGTGAGTAAAACATTTAAACGTGTTAACCCTCGCAAGGCTGCAGGCCCAGACGGCATCCCCGGCCGCGCCCTCAGAGCATGCGCAGACCAGCTGGCTGGTGTGTTTACGGACATATTAAATCAATCCTTATCCCAGTCTGCTGTTCCCACATGCTTCAAGAGGGCCACCATTGTTCCTGTTCCCAAGAAAGTGAAGGTAACTGAGCTAAACGACTACCTCCCCGTAGCACTCACTTCCGTCATCATGAAGTGCTTTGAGAGACTAGTCAAGGACCATATCACCTCCACCCTACCTGACACCCTAGACCCACTCCAATTTGCTTACCGCCCAAATAGGTCCACAGACGATGCAATCTCAACCACACTGCACACTGCCCTAACCCATCTGGACAAGAGGAATACCTATGTGAGAATGCTGTTCATCGACTACAGCTCAGCATTTGACACCATAGTACCCTCCAAACTCGTCATCAAGCTCGAGACCCTGGGTCTCGACCCCGCCCTGTGCAACTGGGTCCTGGACTTCCTGACGGGCCGCCCCCAGGTGGTGAGGGTAGGTAACAACATCTCTACCCCGCTGATCCTCAACACTGGGGCCCCACAAGGGTGCGTTCTGAGCCCTCTCCTGTACTCCCTGTTCACCCACGACTGCGTGGCCACGCACGCCTCCAACTCAATCATCAAGTTTGCGGACGACACAACAGTGGTAGGCTTGATTACCAACAACGACGAGACGACCTACAGGGAGGAGGTGAGGGCCCTCGGAGTGTGGTGTCAGGAAAATAACCTCACACTCAACGTCAACAAAACGAAGGAGATGATTGTGGACTTCAGGAAACAGCAGAGGGAGCACCCCCCTATCCACATCGATGGGACAGTAGTGGAGAGGGTAGTAAGTTTTAAGTTCCTCGGCGTACACATCACAGACAAACTGAATTGGTCCACCCCACAGACAGCATCGTGAAGAAGGTGCAGCAGCGCCTCTTCAAGCTCAGGAGGCTGAAGAAATTCGGCTTGTCATCAAAAACACTCACAAACTTCTACAGATGCACAATCGAGAGCATCCTGTCGGGCTGTACTACCGCCTGGTACGGCAACTGCTCCGCCCACAACCGTAAGGCTCTCCAGAGGGTAGTGAGGTCTGCACAACGCATCACCGGGGGCAAACTACCTGCCCTCCAGGACACCTACACCACCCGATATCACAGGAAGGCCATAAAGATCATCAAGGACAACAACCACCCGAGCCACTTCCTGTTCACCCCGCTATCATCCAGAAGGCGAGGTCAGTACAGGTGCATCAAAGCTGGGACCGAGAGACTGAAAAACAGCTTCTATCTCAAGGCCATCAGACTGTTAAACAGCCACCACTAACATTGAGTGGCTGCTGCCAACACACTGACTCAACTCCAGCCACTTTAATAATGGGAATTGATGGGAAATGATGTAAAATATATCACTAGCCACTTTAAACAATGCTACTTAATATAATGTTTACATACACCACATTATTCATCTCATATGTATATGTATATACTGTACTGTACTGTATCATCTACTGCATCTTTATATAATACATGTATCACTAGCCACTTTAAACTATGCCACTTTGTTTACATACTCATCTCATATGTATATACTGTACTCGATACCATCTACTGCATCTTGCCTATGCCGCTCTGTACCATCACTCATTCATATATCTTTATGTACATATTCTTTATCCCTTTACACTTGTGTGTATAATGTAGTAGTTTTGGAATTGTTAGGTTAGAATACTTGTTGGTTATTACTGCATTGTCGGAACTAGAAGCACAAGCATTTCACTACACTCGCATTAACATCTGCTAACCATGTGTATGTGACAAATAAATTAGATTTTAATTGATTTTGTTTAACTTTCCAAGAATTGAATTAACAGAGAGAGACATGGGGGAAAGCAAGACAGGACGAGAGCAAGACATAGAGACAGGACGAGAGCGAGACACAGAGACAGGACGAGAGCAAGACACAGAGACAGGACGAGAGCAAGACATAGAGACAGGACGAGAGCGAGACACAGAGACAGGATGAGAGCAAGACACAGAGACAGGACGAGAGCAAGACACAGAGACAGGACGAGAGCAAGACACAGAGACAGGACGAGAGCAAGATACAGAGACAGGGCGAGAGCGAGACACAGAGACAGGACGAGAGCAAGACACAGAGACAGGAAAAGAGAGAGACACAGAGACAGGACGAGAGCGAGACACAGAGACAGGGCGAGAGCGAGACACAGAGACAGGACGAGAGCAAGACACAGAGAAAGGGCGAGAGCGAGACACAGAGACAGGAAGAGAGCAAGACACAGAGACAGGGCGAGAGGAAGACAGGGCGAGACACAGAGACAGGGCGAGACACAGAGACAGGGCGAGACACAGCGACAGGGCGAGACACAGAGACAGGGTGAGACACAGCGACAGGGCGAGACACAGAGACACAGCGGCAGGGCGAGACACAGCGACAGGGCGAGACACAGAGACACAGCGACAGGGCGAGACACAGAGACAGGGCGAGACACAGCGACAGGGCGAGACACAGCGACACAGCGGCAGGGCGAGACACAGCGACAGGGCGAGACAGAGACAGGGCGAGACACAGAGACACAGCGGCAGGGCGAGACACAGCTACAGGGCGAGACACAGCGACAGGGCGAGACACAGCGACAGGGCGAGACACAGAGACAAAGCGGCAGGGCGAGACACAGAGACACAGCGGCAGGGCGAGACACAGAGACACAGCGACAGGGCGAGACACAGAGACACAGCGACAGGGCGAGACACAGAGACACAGCGACAGGGCGAGACACAGAGAAAAATAGACAGGGCGAGACACAGCGACAGGGCGAGACACAGAGACACAGCGGCAGGGCGAGACACAGAGACACAGCGGCAGGGCGAGACACAGAGGCACAGCGGCAGGGCGAGACACAGAGACACAGCGGCAGGGTGAGACACAGCGACAGGGCGAGACAGAGACAGGGCGAGACACAGAGACACAGCGGCAGGGCGAGACACAGCTACAGGGCGAGACACAGCGACAGGGCGAGACACAGCGACAGGGCGAGACACAGAGACAAAGCGGCAGAGCGAGACACAGAGACACAGCGGCAGGGCGAGACACAGAGACACAGCGACAGGGCGAGACACAGAGACACAGCGACAGGGCAAGACACAGCGACAAGGCGAGACACAGAGACACAGCGGCAGGGCGAGACACAGAGACACAGCGACAGGGCGAGACACAGAGAAAAATAGACAGGGCGAGACACAGCGACAGGGCGAGACCCAGAGACACAGCGGCAGGGCGAGACACAGAGACACAGCGGCAGGGCGAGACACAGAGACACAGCGGCAGGGCGAGACACAGAGACACAGCGGCAGGGCGAGACACAGAGACACAGCGGCAGGGCGAGACACAGAGACACAGCGGCAGGGCGAGACACAGAGGCAGGGCGAGACACAGAGACACAGCGGCAGGGCGATCCACAGAGACAGGGCGAGACACAGAGACACAGCGGCAGGGCGAGACACAGAGACACAGCGGCAGGGCGAGACACAGAGACACAGAGACAGGACGAGACACAGAGACATGGCGAGAGCAAGACAGGGCGAGAGCAAGACAGGGCGAGAGCAAGACAGGGCGAGAGCAAGACAGGGCGAGAGCAAGACAGGGCAAGACGTCCTTACAGCTAACTGTGTAGCCTTGCTAACACCAGCCTCTACATCCTTACAGCTAACTGTGTAGTCGTGCTCAGCCAGGCTAGCATAATTGCAGGTGCAACCCCCCGAAAATGTTTTGTTGCAAAATCGTTACTGAAATTCACTGTCAGGGCCCAGGTCTGACAGAATCTGTGCAGAAGATCTAGGTGCTGCCGTAGGCCCTCCTTGGTTGGGGACAGATCTAGGTGCTGTTGTAGGCCCTCCTTGGTTGGGGACAGATCTAGGTGCTGCTGTAGGCCCTCCTTGGTTGGGGACAGATCTAGGTGCTGCTGTAGGCCCTCCTTGGTTGGGGACAGATCTAGGTGCTGCTGTAGGCCCTCCTTGGTTGGGGACAGATCTAGGTGCTGCTGTAGGCCCTCCTTGCTTGGGGACAGATCTAGGTGCTGCTGTAGGCCCTCCTTAGTTGGGGACAGACCTAGGTGCTGCTGTGGGCCCTCCTTGGTTGGGGACAGATATAGGTGCTGCTGTAGGCCCTCCTTGGTTGGGGACAGAAGCAGCAGATCATCTGCAAACAGTAGACATTTGATTTCAGAGTCTAGTAGGGCGAGGCCGGGTGATGCAGACTGTTCTAGTGCCCTCGCAAATTCTCTCTCTGTCTTGATCTCCATCTCCCTGTCTCGTTCTCTCTCTGTATCTGTCTCGGGTTCTCGGTCTCACTCTTTCACTTAGTCTCAGTCTCGCTTTGTCTGTGTCTCTCTGACAAAAAACATTATTGTTTTTTTTTATAAGACAAAAATTCCGGAATTCTGCAAAAACATCCCATGTACAATGTAAAACACCAAATAATGCATGCAAAATTAAGACGATTCACACCAATGATCAAAATCCTGAAAATTAATTTAACCGTCTAAAAATAAGTGATTCTCAAACCTTCCATAACAAAGCCATCACCTACAGAGAGATGAACCTGGCGAAGAGTCCCCTCTGCCAGCTGGTACGGGGACTCTGCTCACTCAGACTCCACAGAGCCCCAGGACAGCAACACAATTAGACCCAACCAAATTATGGAAACAAAAAGATAATTACTATACACATTGGAAAGAATTAACAAAGAAACCAGAGCGAACTAGAATGCTATTTGTCGCTAAACAGAGAGTACACAGTGGCAGAAGACCTGACCACTGTGACTGACCCAAACTTAAGGAAAGCTTTGACTATGTACAGACTCAGTGGCATGGCCTTGCTATTGAGAGGGGCCGCCATCAGCAGACATGGCTCTCAAGAAAATACAGGCTGTGTGCCCATTGCTCACAAAATGAAGCGGAAACTGAGCTGCACTTCCTAACCTCCTGCCCAATGTATGACCATATTAGAGACACATATTTCCATCAGATTACACAGATACCATAAAGGATTTGAAAACAAATCCAAATCTTGATAAATTTCCATATCTATTAGGTAAAACACCACAGTGTGCCACCACAGCAGGAAGATTTGTGACCTGTTGCCACAAGAAACAGGAAACAGGAAACCAGTAGAGAACAAACCTATATGTCACATCCTGATCTGTTTCACTTGTCTTTTTTTATACATTTTAATTGTATTTATTTATTTAACTAGTCAAGTCAGTTAAGAACAAATTCTTATTTATAATGAAGGTCTAAGAACAGTGGGTTAACTGCCTTGTTCAGGGGCAGAACGACAGATTTTCACCTTGTCAGCTCAGGGGTTTGAACTTGCAACCTTCCGGTTACTAGTCCAAAGCTCTAACCCCTAGGCTACCCCGCTGATACTATAATTACCCATTTATTTATTTACCCTTTCTTACTTCAACTATTTGCATTTTGTTACAACACTGTACATTGCCATAATCACATTTGAAATCACATTTAAAATGTCTATATTCTTTAATTAAACCAGTGGAGTTTTGTGAGCAATGTGTTATAGGGCTGGGCGGTATACCGTATTTTATGATATACCGGTATTGATGCACGGACAGGTTTGGGTTTTTACTTGACCTTCTATACCGGTATTTGAATGTTTGGTTTGTTAAATGTGAAACGCCGTGTGTAACGTCCATTTTTATAGTTTACTCTGCTTCTTGAGTCATCCCTCTCCACTCTCTCTATGACGCTTTCCACACAGATCTAGCCCCGCCCCCCTGTCACTCAAGGAGCACATTTATTGTTCCCTTGACAACGAGACGCTTGCTTTCAGTCTGCGTGGTCAATGCAGCACATGCAACCATGTTGATGACCATGATGATGTTTCTACTTTGCAACTTCTTTTTTTTTACAATATAAATGTCCCATTTTTTTTTACAATTTAACAATCATCAGCAAAATATGACAGATAATGGCCCCCGTTATTCCTTCCAACTACACAACATGCCCCAACACATGAACACTCCCTAACTCTCCCCTCTACCGGTATTAGCTTCAATGATTAACAACCCCCCAAAAAAATCAACAGAATGACCTTCACATCCAATGCTAGAAAATAAATTATTCAATGCAAAAACAAATAATATTAATACATTAAATGAAGAAAATAATGAGGCAGCTAAGGTGACGACTCTAGAAACTGCTGAAAGTCCCCCAAGACATCAGTCAATTCAAAGGGTTTATTACGTACATTTCTTTCAGACGGAATATAGGAAGTTAGTTCTTGCTTGGCAGAGTGTAAACTCTTCCATATAATAGCTGTGCATTTATTGGCTGCAACGACTACCAATTGAATTAATCTGGGTTTTTTTCCTACCAATATTAACTGGTAGAACAAAGTCATCTCCAAGAAGAATAAGGGAAGGATCTAGTGGTACCGTCATATTAGTTACCCTGTCACGATCGTTTAGAGATGGATTGGACCAAGGTGGTAGGAGTACATTTTACTTTTATTTAAATGTCACCGAAAAATCAACAAAATACAAAAACAAACGTAAAGCTACATGCCGTGTAGAACGCAACTACACACAAACATAGTCAAGATCCCACAAACTACAGGTGGGAAAAAAAGGCTGCTTTAAGTATGAACCCCAATCAGAGACAACGATAGACAGCTGCCTCTCAATGGGAACCATACACGGCCAACAAAGAAATAGAAAAACAAGAATGCCCACCCAACCCAACACCCAGACCTAACCAAATAGAGAAATAAAAAGGCTCTCCAAGGTCAGGGCGTGACAGTACCTGTGATAAGATCTGAATAATATCTTACCAATAAGTTCAGGGCACAATTGACCCGCCCAATAAGAGAAATTGGTAAACCATCTATCCAATTCTTCCCTTTTTGAGAAGTGGAGTATAGATCAGTTGATACGTCTTAATAATTTCAGAAGAAATTTGCATTTTTGTTATTTTTGCATTTTTTGTTTTTTTCCGAGGTCTCCAAGAAAACGGCTGGTCTAAGATCGAAATCTGCATAGCTGCCCTGTTAAAAGACATGAATATACTCTTCGATTTAGTGAGTCAAAGCAAAACATCGTCGGCATATAACGAGACCAGATGTTCACGCCCATCTATACGAACACCATGGATGGATGAGATCTACAAGCTCCTTCCAGTGGCTCTATAGCCAAAGAGAAAAGGTAGCGGACTAGCGGGACAACCCTGTCTTGTGCCACGCGATAGAGAAAACTGTGAGGAAACATTTCCATCAGTTAGGATCTGAGCTACCGGACAGTAATCTAATCAGACCTACACACTGAGGTCCAATATTCATCCTCTGTAAAACTTCAAACAGGTAATTCCATTCTATACGGTCAAAAGTGTTTTACTCATCTAATGAAGCCACCACTACAGGTTCTTGGTCATGCTCTACATAATGCATCATATTAAATAATCTTCTGATATTATCAGGAGATGAGTGGTGTCTTACAAAGCCTGTTTGGTCCATATCAGCCAAGTCTGGAAGAACCTTATCTAGTCTAAGAGCTATGAGTTTCGCAAGAATCTTATATGAAGTGTTCAATAGAGATATTGGTCTATTCGACCCACAAAGCAGAGGATCTTTCCCAGGTTTTAACAAAACTGTTATCAGTGCTTGTTCAAGTGTGTCTGGGAGCTTTTCTGTCTCTATGGCATAATTAAACATACTGCAAAGAGGCTCAATTAGTTTGGGTAAAAAGATTGATAGAAATCAATAGGGAATCCATCTAACCCTGGGGATTTTCCCCCCAGCAATGTTGAAAATGGATTCCCTAATTTCCTCATATGTAATCTCTTTCTCCAAGTACTCCCCATCCTCATCAGTTTAAGCTTGTAAATTGAGTTTGTTCAAAAACGCATGCATTGTGGCAGGGGCATCCCCTTCAGACTTGTACAATGTGTCATTAAATTCCCTAAAGACTAGATTAATTTCCTCAGCACTGTGAACAACTGTTATTGGGCAGCTTAATAGAGCCAATAACTCCACTAGCATCCTCTTGTCTTAGCTGCCAAGGAAGCAAATTTCCTGCTTGATCTCCATGTTCATAGTAGTTTTCATGTTCATAGTAGTTTTCATAGTAGTTTGTTTACTGTATTTCGTCAGGGTGTTATATTCCAGTCACTTTGAGTAAAGTGTAGACAGGCATTTAGTACCCCTAATGTTAAGTGACTGGGCATTTAGTACCCCTAATGTTAAGGGACTGGTCATTTAGTACCCCTAATGTTAAGGGACTGGTCATTTAGTACCCCTAATGTTAAGGGACTGGTCATTTAGTACCCCTAATGTTAAGGGACTGGTCATTTAGTACCCCTAATGTTAAGGGACTGGTCATTTAGTACCCCTAATGTTAAGGGACTGGTCATTTAGTACCCCTAATGTTAAGGGACTGGTCATTTAGTACCCCTAATGTTAAGTGACTGGTCATTTAGTACCCCTAATGTTAAGGGACTGGTCATTTAGTACCCCTAATGTTAAGGGACTGGTCATTTAGTACCCCTAATGTTAAGGGACTGGTCATTTAGTACCCCTAATGTTAAGGGACTGGTCATTTAGTACCCCTAATGTTAAGGGACTGGTCATTTAGTACGCCTAATGTTAAGTGACTGGGCATTTAGTACCCCTAATGTTAAGTGACTGGGCATTTAGTACCCCTAATGTTAAGGGACTGGTCATTTAGTACCCCTAATGTTAAGGGACTGGTCATTTAGTACCCCTAATGTTAAGGGACTGGTCATTTAGTACCCCTAATGTTAAGTGACTGGGCATTTAGTACCCCTAATGTTAGGGGACCGGTCATTTAGTACCCCTAATGTTAAGGGACTGGTCATTTAGTACCCCTAATGTTAAGGGACTGGTCATTTAGTACCCCTAATGTTAAGTGACTGGGCATTTAGTACGCCTAATGTTAAGTGACTGGGCATTTAGTACCCCTAATGTTAAGTGACTGGGCATTTAGTACGCCTAATGTTAAGCGACTGGTCATTTAGTACCCCTAATGTTAAGTGACTTAAGTGACTGGGCATTTAGTACCCCTAATGTTAAGTGACTGGGCATTTAGTACCCCTAATGTTAAGTGACTGGGCATTTAGTACCCCTAATGTTAAGTGACTGGGCATTTAGTACCCCTAATGTTAAGTGACTGGGCATTTAGTACCCCTAATGTTAAGTGACTGGGCATTTAGTACCCCTAATGTTAAGTGACTGGGCATTTAGTACGCCTAATATTAAGGGACTGGTCATTTAGTACCCCTAATGTTAAGGGACTGGTCATTTAGTACCCCTAATGTTAAGGGACTGGTCATTTAGTACCCCTAATGTTAAGGGACTGGTCATTTAGTACCCCTAATGTTAAGGGACTGGTCATTTAGTACCCCTAATGTTAAGTGACTGGGCATTTAGTACCCCTAATGTTAGGGGACTGGTCATTTAGTACCCCTAATGTTAAGGGACTGGTCATTTAGTACCCCTAATGTTAAGGGACTGGTCATTTAGTACCCCTAATGTTAAGTGACTGGGCATTTAGTACGCCTAATGTTAAGTGACTGGGCATTTAGTACCCCTAATGTTAAGTGACTGGGCATTTAGTACGCCTAATGTTAAGCGACTGGTCATTTAGTACCCCTAATGTTAAGTGACTTAAGTGACTGGGCATTTAGTACCCCTAATGTTAAGTGACTGGGCATTTAGTACCCCTAATGTTAAGTGACTGGGCATTTAGTACCCCTAATGTTAAGTGACTGGGCATTTAGTACCCCTAATGTTAAGTGACTGGGCATTTAGTACCCCTAATGTTACGTGACTGGGCATTTAGTACCCTTAATGTTAAGTGACTGGGCATTTAGTACGCCTAATATTAAGGGACTGGTCATTTAGTACCCCTAATGTTAAGGGACTGGTCATTTAGTACCCCTAATGTTAAAGGACTGGTCATTTAGTACCCCTAATGTTAAGTGACTGGGCATTTAGTAAACACACCCAAGTAGCACAGGAAAAAAACAGACATCAAGCTATGATGAATAAATGAAAACAATTTACAAGACAATAACTATTATCCCTTAAATATAAAATCGGGACAATTAGCTAAACAATCACCATCATCACGCTGCTTTTCCTTCACTCTGTGGTCCAACTCATCTCCAAACCATCTCAAGAAAAAAGTCCAACTCATCTCCAAACCATCAAGAAAAAAGTCCAACTCATCTCCAAACCATCTCAAGAGAAAAGTCCAACTCATCTCCAAACCATCTCAAGAGAAAAGTCCAACTCATCTCCAAACCATCAAGAGAAAAAAGTCTGACTCATCTCCAAACCATCTCAAGAAAAGGCGAACCAGCGAGGAACAACACACCGTTGTAAACACAAACCATATTTATGTTTATTTATTTAACACTGTATGTAGACATATGACATTGAACGGTCTCCATTAATTCATTTGGAACTTGTGTAATATTTAGTGTTTATTGTTTATTCATTTCACTTGATTTTGCCAATAAAGCCCATTGACTTGAGAGACATACCCAGACCGAGAGTGAGACACAGAGAGAGAGAGAGAGAGAGAGACACCGACAGAGACCAAGAAAGACAGAGTCCCTCTGTGACAGTCTAATATCAGTCATTATCTTGGCACTCACTGAGGAGTAGCGTTGGCAGGACACTATGCAGCAACACACACACACAAACAGCCATTGTGAAGTGTCGCATCCCACTCCCAAACACACAATCCTTTCACAGAGATTATAAGATAGAGAGAGAGAGAGAGAGAGAGAGAGAGAGAGAGAGAAAACAAGAGGGATAAAGGCTAGAGGCAAATATTAAAAGACTGATGTTTCCTTCTTTTGAGGGTTTCAGTGAAATGGGTGATACAGATGATACAGGCTACACATGTTGCACTTCTATGCTGTCACTGTACTGAAATTAAAATGTATTGGTCGCAGACACAGATATCGCCGGTGCAGCGAAATGCGTATTTTTCTAGCTCCGACAATGATGCATATTCTTTTTTTTAAAACACACAACTCAGAATTTCTAAAGGGGGGGGGGGGGTATATCAGAACTAGCAATGTCAGAGACATATAAATGTATATAAATATACACAGTGCATTCAGAAAGTATTCAGACCCCTTGACTTTTTCCACAGTTTGCTACATTACAGCCTTATTCTAAAATGTAGTAAATACATTTTTTTTAAAATCAGTAATATACACACCCCATAATGACAAAGCAAAAACAGGTTTACAATTTTTTCTAATTAAAAAAAAAATACCTTATTTACATAAGTATTCAGACTATGAGACTCGAAATTGAGCTCAGGTGCATCCGGTCTCCATTGATCTTCCTTGAGGTGTTTCTACAACTTGGAGTCCACCTGTGGTAAATTCAATTGATTGGACATGATTTGGAAAGGCCTGTCTATATAAAAGTTCCCACAATTGACAGTGCAAACAAAAGTCAGAGCAAAAACCAAGACATGAGGTTGAAGAAATTGTCCGTAGAGGTCCAAGACAGAATTGTGTCGACGCTCAGATCTGGGGAAGGGTACTAAGATATTTCTGCAGCTCTAAAGGTCCACAAGAACACAGTGGCCTCCATCGTTCTTAAATGGAAGAAGCTTCGAACCACCAAGACTCTTCCTTGAGCTGGCCGCCCGGACAAACTGAGCAATCGAGGGAGAAGGGCCTTGGTCAGGGAGGGGACCAAGAACCCGATTGTCACTCTGACAGAGCTCTAGGTGTTCCTCTGTGGAGATGAGAGAACCTTCCAGAAGAACAAACATCTCTGCAGCACATCTCCAATCAGGCCTTTATGGTAGAGTGGCCAGATGGAAGCTACTCCTCAGTAAAAGGCACATGACAGCCCACGTGGAGTTTGCCAAAAGGCACCTAAAGACTCTCAGACCATAAGAAACAAGATTCTCTTCTGGTGAAACCAAGATTGAACTCTTTGGCCTGAATGCCAAGCATCACGTCTGGAGGAAACCTGGCACCATCCCTACGGTGAAGCATCCTGCCCATCCTGCCCTGCCCATCTAAGGTCTTTGAAAGCCAAGTCAACAAACAGGTCACTGACCATCTCGAATCCCACCGTACCTTCTCCGCTGTGCAATCTGGTTTCCGAGCCAGTCACGGGTGCACCTGCACGCTCAAGGTACTAAACGATATCATAACCGCCATCGATAAGTACTGTAACCGCCATCGATAAGATAAGTACTGTACAGTACTGTGCAGCCATCTTCATCGACCTTCGACACCATATTCTTATCGGCAGATTCAGTAGCCTCGGTTTTTCTGATGACTGCCTTGCCTGGTTCACCAACTACTTTGCAGACAGAGTCCAGTGTGTCAAATCAGAGGGCATGCTGTCCGGTCCTCTGGCAGTTTATGGGGGTGCCACAGGGTTCAATTCTCGGGCCGACTCTTTTCTCTGTATATATCAATGATGTTGCTCTTGCTGCGGGCGATTCCCTGATCCACCTCTACGCAGACGACACCATTCTGTATACTTCCGGCCCGTCCTTGGACACTGTGCTATCTAACCTCCAAACGAGCTTCAATGCCATACAACACTCCTTCTGTGGCCTCCAACTGCTCTTAAACGCTAGTAAAACCAAATGCATGCTTTTCAACCGTTCGCTGCCTGCACCCGCACGCCCGACTAGCATCACCACCCTGGATGGTTCCGACCTAGAATATGTGGACATCTAAAAGTACCTAGGTGTCTGGCTAGACTGTAAACACTCCTTCCAGACTCATATCAAACATCTCCAATCTAAAATCAAATCTAGAGTCGGCTTTCTATTCTGCAACAAAGCCTCCTTCACTCACGCCGCCAAATTTACCCTAGTAAAACGGACTATTCTACCGATCCTCGACTTCGGCGATGTCATCTACAAAATAGCTTCCAATACTCTACTCAGCAAACTGGATGCAGTTTATCACAGTGCCATCCGTTTTGTTACTAAAGCACCTTATACCACCCACCACTGCGACCTGTATGCTCTAGTCGGCTGGCCCTCGCTACATATTCGTTGCCAGACCCACTGGCTCCAGGTCATCTACAAGTCCATGCTAGGTAGAGCTCCGCCTTATCGTTCACTGGTCACAATGGCAACACCCACCCGTAGCACGCTCTCCAGCAGGTGTATCTCACTGATCATCCCTAAAGCCAACACCTCATTTGGCCGCCTTTCCTTCCAGTTCTCTGCTGCCTGTGACTGGAACGATTTGCAAAAATCGCTGAAGTTGGAGACTTTTATCTCCCTCACCAACTTCAAACATCTGCTATCTGAGCAGCTAAACGATCGCTGCAGCTATACATAGTCTATCGGGAAATAGCCAACCCAATTTTACCTACCTCATCCCCATACTGTTTATATTTATTTACTTTTCTGCTCTTTTGCACACCAATATATCTACCTGTACATGCCCATCTGATCATTTATCACTCCAGTGTTAATCTGCAAAATTGTAATTATTTGCCTACCTCCTCATGCCTTTTGCACACAATGTATATAGACTCTCTTTTTTTCTACTGTGTTATTGACTTGTTAATTGTTTACTCCATGTGTTGTCTGTTCACACTGCTATGCTTTATCTTGGCCAGGTCGCAGTTGCAAATGAGAACTTGTTCTCAACTAGCCTACCTGGTTAAATAAAGGTGAAATAAAAATAAATACAAATGGTGGTGGAAGCGTGCTGTGGGGATGTTTTGTCAGTGGGAGACTAGTCAGGATTGAGGGAAAGTTGAACAGAGCAAAGTACAGAGAGATCCTTGATTAAAACCTGCTTCAGAGTGCTCAGGACCTCAGACTGGGGCGAAGGTTCACCTGTAAGGTGAAGGACAACGACTCTAAGCACATAACCAAGACAACGCAGGAGTGGCTTCGGGACAAGTCTCCTAATATCCTTGAGTGGCCCAGCCAGAGCCCGGACTTGAACCTGATCGAACATCTCTGGAAAGACCTAAAAATAGCTGTACAGCAATGCTCCCAATCCAACCTGAGAATAATGGGAGAAACTCCCGAAATACAGGTGTGCCAAGCTTGTAGCGTCATACCCAAGAAGACTCAATGCTGTAATTGCTGACAACAACAAAAAGGTGCTTCAACAAAGTACTAAGTTTGGTTCTGAATACTTATGTAAAAGTCTCATTTCATTTATTTATTTAATAAATTCATAATTTTAGAGAATTTGGCAGTATATCCAATTGGCCTCACAACCGCAGACCACATGTAACCACGCCAGCCCAGGACCTCCGCAACTAGCTTCTTCATCTACGGGATTGTCTGAGACCAGCCACCCGGACAGCTGATGAAACTGGGTTTGCACGACTGAATAATTTCTGCAGAAACCGTCTCAGGGAAGCTAATCTGTGTGCACGTCATCCTCACCAGGGTCTTGACCTGATTGCATTTCTGGCGTCGTAACTAACTTCAGTGCACAAATGCTCACCTTTCGATGGCCACTGGCAACGCTGGAGAAGTGTGCCCTTCACGGATGAATCCCAGTTCAACTTTACAACTTTTCATGTGGGCGTTTGGTTTTCTGATGTCAACTTTGAGAACAGAGTCCCCCCATGGTGGGGTTATGGTATGGGCAGGCACAAGTTATGGACAACGAACACAATTGCATTTTATCGATGGCAATTTGAATGCAGAGATACCATGACGAGGCCCATTATCGTGCCATTCATCTGTTTCAGTATGATAATGCACGGCCCCATGTTAGATCTGTACACAATTCCTGGAAGCTGAAAATGTCCCAGTGATTGGTCTGCATACTCAGACATGTCACCCATTGAGCATGTTTGGGATGCTCTGGATCTACATCATATTCCAGTTCCCACCAATATCCAGCAACTTTGCACAGTCATTGAAGAGGAGTGGGACAACATTCCACAGGCCACAATCAACAGCCTAATCAACTCTATGCAAAGAAGATGTGTGGCGCTGAATTAGGCAAATGGTGGTCACATCAGATACTGACTGGTTATCTAATCCACGCCCCTACTTTTTTTTTTTTAAAGGTATCTGTGACCAACAGATGCATATCTGTATTCCCAGTGATGTGAAATCCAGAGATTTCCTAATGAATTTATTGCAATTGACTGATTTCCTTACATGAAGTGTAACTCAGTAAAATCTATTAAATGATTGCATGTTGCTTTTATATTGCTTTTCAGTATACATAGGGCAGCAGTCTCTAAGGTGCAGGGTAGAGTACCTGGTGGTAGATGGCTAGAACAGTGACTAAGGCTAGTGGTGCCTGTTGAACAATCTGATGGCCTAGATATAGAAGCTGTTTCTCAGTCTCTCAGTCAGTCCCAGCTTTGATGCTTTGGGGTTTTGTAATGATTTACATATCATGTAAATTTACATAATGGCATGTAAATTTACATAATGTCATGTAAATTTACATAATTCACTATGTCATTGGCTATGAGGTGAGGATTTCAGAGCTGTGTCCCAGATGGCACCATATTCCCTATAGTGCAAACAAACGAAAAATAAATTAGTGGACCGAAGTTTTAGTTGTTAGGGTCACTGAATATTGATGAGAAATACTGATGTGCAATACTAACATGCGACAGCGCAATGAAACAAAAACAAGGTCCCATAACTTTTCCAGACTTACTTCGGACAACCTGACAACCGATCTGAGGCTTTGGCTAGATGTTCTGCATAGACGCATAAACACTCCCGTCCACAGACTTGTGTGTGTGTTGAATCTACAGGTATGCAGCGAGAATTTCTCCCATGATGAGTTCTTTAAACCACCGCGAAGAAGAAAAGTAAATTGGTACAAGAACATATTTGAAGAAAAAAAAGTGAACTGAAATCGAGGTGAGAGATCAAAATTGTATTTGTCACATACACCAGCATCTCTACCTGCACATGTTCATCTGATCATTTATCACTCCAGTGTTAATATTCACTCCTATGGCCTATTTAGTATTTATTGTATATAGATTCTCTTTTTTTTCTACTATGTTTTTTGACTTGTTTATTGTTTACTCCATGTGTAACTCTGTGTTGTTGTCTGATCACACTGCTATGCTTTATCTTGGCCAGGTCGCAGTTGTAAATGAGAACTTGTTCTCAACTAGCCTACCTGGTTAAATAAAGGTGAAATTAAAAAATTAAAAAATAAATTACAAAACTGAGGTCCACACTCCAGTCAAGTTGGTGGTGGTAATGCACCTTAAAGTTGGTTGCCAACCGCCATATAAAGTCCAAAAAAGAAGAAGATGAAGCCCGAAGGAGATAAGATTACTAGAAACCAACCTCGTTTACCCTTTCATCTGTGAATTAATAGTTGGATTAGCAACCCAATATATATATATATATATCCCAGGGCAAATTAGCTAGCGACAGCAAGCTAGCAACAGCAAGCTAGCAACAGCAAGCTAACAACAGCAAGCTAGCTAGCTAAATTGCCATAAATGTTTTTTTTACCTGTCCCCAAATGATTATAATTAATTCAGAGAGTTTGTTTTGATATTTCAACCTGTGTGTCCTGGTGTGGGTAGACAAAAATCAACATGCGCACACACACACACACACACACACACGGTCTAGTCAGCATGTAAATGCAGAGGAGAAAGAAGAAGAAGTGACAACAACAATATTCACCTGCATACAAGTCTTTCTCCTCTGTAGCGTTTGACAGAAACCTTCAGAAAGACCTTCACTGTTATGTCATCTCTGCACACAAACTGTAGGAATGCTTTTCCAAAGACAGAAAAACACACAAACTTTGCTTCAGGCTCACCCTCTTCCTGCCGAGCATGTTGCACACACACACACACACACACACACACACACACACACACACACACACACACACACACACACACACACACACACACACACACACACACACACACACACACACACACACACACACACACACACACACACACACACACATTACCTATTGGATTCTTTCCCATCAATCAATTACTTAACAAGCAACCACTTAGTGTCCATTCTCCATTATTGACAATGTCCTTCCCAAGCTGCAGTCAATACTAATGTAAATCTTACTTTCCTTATCTACAGGAAGCTTGGAGGTCTCCCTGTTATGTTGGAATACAGAAGGCAACATCTCCAATTCAACTTGGAATCCCTGTTGGTCATCGATGAACATTTGAACATCTTGAAGAACAATCTGGCCTTAATGGTGATGTTCTGTTATAATCTCCACCCGGCACAGCCAGAAGAGGACTGACCACCCCTCATAGCCTGGTTCCTCTCTAGGTTTCTTCCTAGGTTTTGGCCTTTCTAGGGAGTTTTTCCTAGCCACCGTGCTTCTACACCTGCATTGCTTGCTGTTTGGGGGTTTTAGGTTAGGATCCTGTATAAGCACTTTGTGACATGTGCTGAAATAAAAAGGGCTTTATACATCAATTTGACGGATTACTGGGCATAATGAAAAACGACAGGACTGGCAACCACTGGTGCTGTTAAAATGGGATGGTTTTGCAAATGGACAATTCATGAATTCTATAAAAGGACAATGGTGACTAGAGAAGCTAATCACATTGTCATTCTTTTCAAGTCTTTGTAGGCTTGGTGGAAGTTACAAAATGTATCTCTAGTGCCAGTATTGCTTGTTACTGTCAATGTGCAAAAATCCTATTTCAGTACAGGTAGACAGCAGGCAGTCTTCAATAAATCATATGCAGAAATATGAAAATTACTACTTGTTCATTGCAAATTTTTCCTCAGGTACACCCAGGAACAGTATGTTTTTTTTCCATAAACAAAAGCCTGAGTTGCTAAGCAATTATTTTTTTTTACGAGCCAGCAAAAGACCTTCTGGTTGGACCTGCTAGAGCAGGCCTGGGCAATTATTTTCAATGGAGGGCCTCATTAGAATATATTTTTTCCATCGCAGGCCAGAATCATATATCATATGTATGACTGTGTTTACATATATACCTACTATAAATCACGTCCAGATATGTTACTTATTTGACTTTTTTAACATGCACAGAAATAAACCACATCCATGTTCTCCTTTTGGTAGGCGTTTTCATTACTAAACATGGACGGAAAAGTACACTGCATTCAGCACCACTAGAGGTCGACCGATTATGATTTTTCAACGCCGATAGCGATACCGATTATTGGAGGACCAAAAAAAGCCGATACCGATTAAATCGGCCGATTAAAAAAATGGATTGTATTTGTAATAATGACAATTACAACAATACTGAACTGGTGTCCAAAAATACCGATTTCTGATTGTTATGAAAACTTGAAATCGACCCTAATTAATCGGCCATTCCGATTCATCGGTCGACCTCTAGTATGCACAAAAACACAAGAGAGAGAGAGAGAGCTCAACATGACATTTAAACTACTCAATCAGTGTCGGGAGTGAAGTCTCTGATGGGCATTGACTAAAGCAGTGAAGTCAGGTATAGTTTCTGACGTCGCTATGCGCAGGATTGCTGAGAGGTGAGAGTCAGTAAGAGATGATCTGTGCCTTGACTTGTTATATTTCATCACTGAAAATGTCTGTTCACAATACATAGGTTGACCCAAACAGTACAAACATCTTCTGAGCATGACTCCTAATCTTAGGAAAGTTTTGTTCATTGAGAGATGCATAGAACCTCGTCAGTGACATTATTTTGAATAGTTCTCCAATCACTGCATCAGACTAAAGATCGATAAGCTCAAGTTGCAGGTCAGTGGGAGCGTTATCCACATTGAAGGTGAAAGGAGAGGAAACCAACAGCATGTCATTTTCCAACACTTTGAAATCCTCAAAATGATGAGAAAACTCACCGTTCCAAGCGCGCAGCAGCGATGTATACTTCTCCCGCTGGTCATCTGATAGGGAACACACTAGTAGTGTCATCTGATAGGGAACACACTAGTAGTGTCATCTGATAGGGAACACACTAGTAGTGTCATCTGATAGGGAACAGACTAGTAGTGTCATCTGATAGGGAACAGACTAGTAGTGTCATCTGATAGAGAACACACTAGTAGTGTCATCTGATAGGGAACAGACTAGTAGTGTCATCTGATAGGGAACAGACTAGTAGTGTCATCTGATAGGGAACAGACTAGTAGTGTCATCTGATAGGGAACAGACTAGTAGTGTCAGAAGGTCATCTGATAGGGAACACACTAGTAGTGTCAGAAGGTCATCTGATAGGGAACACACTAGTAGTGTCAGAAGGTCATCTGATAGGGAACAGACTAGTAGTGTCAGAAGGTCGTCTGATAGTGAACAGACTAGTGATGTCAGAAGGTCATCTGATAGTGAACAGACTAGTAGTGTCATCTGATAGGGAACAGACTAGTAGTGTCATCTGATAGTGAACAGACTAGTAGTGTCATCTGATAGGGAACAGACTAGTAGTGTCAGAAGGTCATCTGATAGGGAACAGACTAGTAGTGTCGGAAGGTCATCTGATAGTGAACAGACTAGTAGTGTCAGAAGGTCATCTGATAGGGAACAGACTAGTAGTGTCAGAAGGTCGTCTGATAGTGAACAGACTAGTGATGTCAGAAGGTCATCTGATAGTGAACAGACTAGTGATGTCAGAAGGTCATCTGATAGTGAACAGACTAGTAGTGTCAGAAGGTTGTGTGATAGAGAACAGACTAGTAGTGTCAGAAGGTCATCTGATAGGGAACAGACTAGTAGTGTCAGGTCATCTGATAGGGAACAGACTAGTAGTGTCAGAAGGTCATCTGATAGGGAACAGACTAGTAGTGTCAGAAGGTCATCTGATAGGGAACAGACTAGTAGTGTCAGAAGGTCATCTGATGGTGAACAGTCTAGTAGTGTCAGAAGGTCATCTGATAGTGAACAGACTAGTAGTGTCGGAAGGTGGGTGAGATTGTTGGCTTCTACATGACGGCCAGGAGGAGTCATTTTCCCTTGAAGGCTTTGACAAGGCTGTACATCTGATGTGCAAAAAGGCCCTTCCCTTGTAGTTTGGAATTCATTTCATGAGGGTCATGATGTCCACAGTGAAGGCAAAATCAGCCAACCATTCTTTGTCTTGCAATTGAGGGAAATACACATATCTTCCTTTCATTTGCAAAAACTCCAATCTCTGACTTCAGGTCCCACACCCTTTTAAGCACTGTCCCCAAACTCAGCCATCTCACACCCTTTTAAGCACCTTCCCCAAACTCAGCCATCTCATGTTTGTATAGGTGGGGGGAGATCTCCATGACCGGGGTCTGTGTCTTCTAACAGTGAAACAAACTGCCTGTGGCTTAAAGAATTTGCTCTTATGAAGTTGACCACTTTAGTGACTGTATCCACAACATGGCTCATTTTCAGAACACATTTACAGAGCACCTCCCAATGAATAATACACTGCAGGAAAATAATTTTCTGATCTGGGTTCAGCTCAGCTACTTGATCTTGTATCCTTTTCAAAAAGGCCAACATTTTTTTTTTTCCTGTCAAGTTTGGGCAGCCAATCGGTGTTCACACTGAATAACTTTTCAAAACAGCTTTGACAAACACTTATATGAACCTCCTCCAATAAATCTTTCCCCGTGGTTGTGCTCTTCATTGACTGCACTGAAGCAAACTCCTCTGTCATTTCAAAGTCTGGGGGGTTACGACCTCTCCCATCCCAACATCCCATTTCCCTAACCTCCCATCCCATCTCCCAAACCTCCCATCCCCCAATCTCCCATCTCCCAACCTCCCATCCTTTCCCCCCAACCTCCCATCCCATTCCCCCCAACCTCCCATCCCATCCTTTCCCCCCAACCTCCCATCCTTTCCCCCCAACCTCCCATCCCATCCCATCCCCCAATCTCCCATCCCATCCTTTCCCCCCAACCTCCCATCCCATTCCCCTCAACCTCCCATCCCATCCCATCCCCCAATCTCCCAACCTCCCATCCTTTCCCCCAACCTCCCATCCCATTCCCCCCAACCTCCCATCCCATCCCCCCCAACCTCCCATCCCATTCCCCCCAACCTCCCATCCCATCCCATCCCCCATTCTCCCAACCTCCCATCCTTTCCCCCCAACCTCCCATCCCATTCCCCCCAACCTCCCATCCCATTCCCCCCAACCTGCCATCCCATCCTTTCCCCCCAACCTCCCATCCCATCCTTTCCCCCCAACCTCCCATCCCATCCCCCAACCTCCCATCCCATCCCCCAACCTCCCATCCCATCCCCCAACCTCCCATCCCATCCCCCAACCTCCCATCCCATCCCCCAACCTCCCATCCCATTCCCATCCCCCAACTTCCCATTACATCCACCAACCTCCCATCCTATTCCTATCCTCATACTACCATGGCCACCTAATCATCCCCTCGTAAGAACATCAACAACAGCACTGAAGCAAACTCCTCTGTCATTTCAAAGTCTCGGGGGTTTACGACCTCGTAAGAACATCAACAACTGCACTGTGCCACACGCATCACTGCTCTCATCCAGGGCCAAGGAGAAATAGGTGACATCCTTTACTTGGGTCTTTCAACTGTTGTTCCATATTCTCTGCGATGTCTACGACACGTCGTGTCACCGTTCGTCTTGACAGGGAAACGTTTTCAAACAGCTCTTTCTAGTCGGAGGCAAAGTATTGCTGCAGATGTTAGGCAATTTTGTGGGACGGTACATAGCTAGCTCTCGCAATTCCGTCGATTGCTGAATGCAGTTTTGTGAAATGTCCTTGCTGCTTTTGCAACTCCTAGACATTTCCACTTCACAATAACAGCACTTAGTGGTCCTTTTCTGTGAGCTTGTGTGGCCTACCACTTCGCGGCTGCGTCGTTGTTGCTCCTAGACATTTCCACTTCACAATAACAGCACTTAGTTGACCGAGGGTAGCGGTGAGCAAAGTTACTGGGGCTCGAATTTTAGTCAAGCTTCCTCTATAGAGATTGTGCATTTTATAAATTACTCTATTTTTTTTCTCTCATCTCTGGATTTATGTATTTTTTTCCAATACTACATTCAATTTGGCCTGACTTGATTGGAAACGGAAAGGGAGGATACCTTAGTCAGTAGTCCAAGCTAAATGTATTGACACTTTCTACAAGACGTAAAGGATCATATTCTGTTAACGCCTATAGGCTATAGAGATGAATTCAGGTAACTAACTCATTATTATTATTATTTACCTCGGCAAGTCAGTTGAGAACAAATTCTAGCCCGGCCTAGCCCGGACAAACCCTCCCTTAATTAACCCGGACGACGCTGGGCCAATTGTGCGCCGCCCTATGGGACTCCCGATCACGGCCGTTTGTGGTAGAGCCCGGGATCGAACCGGGGGTCATTTTTAATATTCTACTCTATTACATCATATTAAATTATTAGATTGGATTATTTTTAAATCATGATTAAAGAAACTGTCACAAGTTATACTTCCCATTGTGTTTAATTCATCATGGTAATAACAACATTGTAACATCTGCATTCTTTTTAAGAAAAATCGTGTAGTTTTTCGAATGGTTTAACTACTGAAGCTTAGGCCTCGAGTCTGCACAAGTGCCTGGGACAATTTGCTTAAGTCCTTATCCAATTCATGTTTTATTTTCTTAGTTTTTTTTTTTCGCTTGCTCGACTCACTTTTCTGGGGGATGGAAATCCGTTATACAGTGAATCAATTTTGTCTGGCCCAATGTCAAAATAATTCTAGATTTTGATTTAGGATGTGAGGAAATGACGCACACTGCAGATTTTTAAAAACAATTACATATTTCACTACTTTAACCATGGAGTGAGTTAAAAAAAACAAAATGTTTCCTAAACAATTGAACCAGGCACTGTAGACTACAGCTCCATCGTGACGATGTGCAGCAGCATGAACCGTTAACGTTCCTACTAACAGCAGGCACGTGTGACATTGCCATTCAGACAGCTCTACTATCAACAACTAGGTTATCTCTATTGTATCCAACATAATTCACCCTGGCTGTGGTCACAACTATCTCTATCCATGCTGTAAACAATGTTTCCCCATTTCTAATGTGTCAGACTCCGTCTCGTTTCTACCTATGTATCAACATGATTCGTCCCCTGTGTGCACGACTCCCGAGTACATGTGCAACATTGTGTCTAATAATGGTGTTAAAATAATCATTTTCTACGCCATGTTGTTGTTGACAGTTACCAGGCCCGTTTCTTTCTCCCGAGTGCAAGGCATTCGCCCCATATTCATATGGGATGGATATGATTCAGATAATTTGCCCTTGGCAGGGAAAAACACGCGATACACATCGGGCGCACACAGAGTAACAGAAATATACTTACAAGAGCGAAACACGACACCGTTCAACAACTCTCCTTTTCCCAGAACCGAACGTCTGGTTGTCGCCTAGTGGCTTTTAGAAGCTCCGTCAAAAACGGTCCAGATTCCGACACACTCCCTCTCTCTCTCTCTCTCTCTCTCTCTCTCTGTCCTGTATATGTCCCCCCCTGCTCTGCTCTATCTCGACAGAGTCAAACAACCCGGTTCCCTTGAATCTCTCTTTTTCATCCGGGCGCTTCGGGGACGAGCGTCGCTGGCTGGCTCACTAAGGATGATGAGGAAATACGCGTGTACGTGCGTGAGATGTGGGACGCGTTCCTATGCCCAGGCGTTGCTGACGCATGGCAAATCTTAACAACGCCTGAATATGTCCTATTCCAGGTGATATGTTATAGCGATCTGTCAGTCATTGGTTGTGGTATTCAACGTCTGAGCAGGGGACGCTACCAGTGTGAGGGGAAAAGGTGTGTACCCGGTTTCCATCCAAACTTTTTTTTTCTGTGAGTAAAGTAGGTTGCATGTCAGATGAAAAATGTAATGACAGGCCTGATTCACGTACCAAATTTGTCAGTAAACTTTCCAAATGTTGACGAAGCAAAATATGCTAGACAAGGTGGGATCCTTTTGCGTCGGTAAAATGTATAATGGGAGAAATGGCGGTGGAAACTTGTTTCTGCGCAAATATTTATAACCATCATATTGAAGTTACCTTGGAGTCAGGCGATGACATGTTGTGTGGTCCTCCGCACTACGACTCGCGAAGCGTGCAGTTTATTAGACTACAGATTAAATAAATGATGATGAACTTCACATGGTGGTGAAAGTGCAAGGTGATGAGTTCGATGCTCCTTTCCAAAAATGTCAAAGATCATATTCTGGTGACATAATTTGTATCTTTATTTTACTAGGCAAGTCGGTTATTAAGAACAAATTCTTATTTTCAATTACGGCCTAGGAACAAGGGCAGAACGACAGTTGTACCTTGTCAGCTCGGGATTGATCTTGCAACCTTCCGGTGGCAGTTTGAAAAATAAAAATCTTTCGGCTTATGCATAGTGATCTCCTCATGTAGGTGGCCTACCCACATTATATCTGGGAGGATGTTGGCCGGAGCACACATGCCAAGACCAGAGTGGGCACATTCACTATACAGCGCAGATTTGTTTACAAAACCATCAGTAGAGTTGAAAATACGATGGAAACGCATTCAACTTGTATTTATTTATTTGTATTGGGTACATGGGGACATTAACCGCAAAAGTAGTTTTTATCTGCACGGAAAATGTGGAGTATGAGCCCTTCTTCAGTGTGCAAAGACAATGGCAGACAAATGTCAAGACAACAAGACCTCACTGGTGGGTGTCGTTCTAAATTCAGTCTTGGCCCAATCAAGAGATCCCAGCAGAGGGAGCTGTGGGGAAAACGTGAATAGACTCCAGTATTTATGCTGCAGGAGTAGTTTATGTGTCGGGGGGCTAGGGTCAGTTTGTTATATCTGGAGTACTTCTCCTGTCCTATTCGGTGTCCTGTGTGAATTTAAGTGTGCTCTTTCTAATTCTCTCTTTCTCTCTCTCGGAGGACCTGAGCCCTAGGACCATGCCTCAGGACTACCTGACATGATGACTCCTTGCTGTCCCCAGTCCACCTGGCCGTGCTGCTGCTCCAGTTTCAACTGTTCTGCCTTATTATTATTGGACCATGCTGGTCATTTATGAACATTTGAACATCTTGGCCATGTTCTGTTATAATCTCCACCCGGCACAGCCAGAAGAGGACTGGCCACCCCACATAGCCTGGTTCCTCTCTAGGTTTCTTCCTAGGTTCTGGCCTTTCTAGGGAGTTTTTCTCTTGCCACCGTGCTTCTACACCTGCATTGCTTGCTGTTTGGGGTTTTAGGCTGGGTTTCTGTACAGCACTTTGAGATATCAGCTGATGTACGAAGGGCTATATGAATACATTTGATTTGATTTGATTTGAATATCAAAATGACATAAACAAAATATATATACAAAAATGAAATAAAAAATATATCGACACACAAGTCAAATGCATTATGATGTCATTGCCTAAATGCTTTGGACTACATATGTATAACCTACTACAACATAACAAATAAAAATGACATTCCTCATTCAAGCCTGCTGGAGCAAGAGTTCCCGAGAGGTCTATCCAATATGTCTCCTTATTGGCCAATATGTCTCCAATTACATTTAAACTGCCCAATAGAGGCTACAGGGCCTAGTTGCTTCAGTAAATCGTAGAGAAACTATATGACATTTCAATTGAAGTAATAACAATGCCCATAAATACCTAAAACCATGATTAGGATTTGACATTTCAATATGTGTGTGTGTGCGTGTGTGTGTCTGTCTGTCTGTGTGTGTGTGTGTGTGTGTGTGTGTGTGTGTCTGTCTGTCTGTGTGTGTGTGTGTCTGTCTGTGTGTGTGCGTGTGTGTGTGTGTCTGTCTGTCTGTGTGTGTGTCTTTCACAGTATAGCCCACATGTACCAGCCACACTTTAACAAGCCCATAACAAATATCACAGCCCTCTGTCAGTTACCGGAAACCCACTTCTCCTGGTTGTTGCTGTTGTACTATACATTCCAAGCCACTCTTCAGATGGAAAAAAACATTTAAAACAAAAAAAAACATTTCATATCTTGCTAAAATATTGTCTCTAAATATTTATTTTCATTTTTGTATAGTGTACATTTGTAATTTTTCCTTTTTTGAGTGTAAACTGTGAGCGTTAATTAAAACCATAAAATCGTCAAAGATTTAAACAAAGTCAGATGTGTTTTGTCAGTTGAATCTGGTCAGAATAAACACAGTAGACAGGATCTATAGCCTGTCTCTTATAACTAGACTGGATCAGCAGCCTGTCTGTTATACCAGACTGGATCTATAGCCTGTCTGTTATACCAGACTGGATCTATAGCCTGTCTCTTATAACCAGACTGGATCTATAGCCTGTCTCTTATAACCAGACTGGATCAGCAGCCTGTCTCTTATAACCAGACTGGATCTATAGCCTGTCTCTTATAACCAGACTGGATCAGCAGCCTGTCTGTTATACCAGACTGGATATATAGCCTGTCTGTTATACCAGACTGGATCTATAGCCTGTCTGTTATACCAGACTGGATCTAAACCTGTCTGTTATGCCAGACTGGATCTACAGCCTGTCTCTTATACCAGACTGGATCTACAGCCTGTCTCTTATAACCAGACTGGATCTATAGCCTGTCTCTTATAACCAGACTGGATCAGCAGCCTGTCTGTTATACCAGACTGGATATATAGCCTGTCTGTTATACCAGACTGGATCTATAGCCTGTCTGTTATACCAGACTGGATCTAAACCTGTCTGTTATGCCAGACTGGATCTACAGCCTGTCTCTTATACCAGACTGGATCTACAGCCTGTCTCTTATAACCAGACTGGATCTATAGCCTGTCTCTTATAACCAGACTGGATAAGCAGCCTGTCTGTTATACCAGACTGGATCTAAACCTGTCTCTTATACCAGACTGGATCTACAGCCTGTCTCTTATAACCAGACTGGATCTATAGCATGTCTCTTATAACCAGACTGGATCAGCAGCCTGTCTGTTATACCAGACTGGATCTAAACCTGTCTCTTATAACCAGACTGGATCTATAGCCTGTCTCTTATAACCAGACTGGATCAGCAGCAGGTCTGTTATACCAGACTGGATCTAAACCTGTCTCTTATACCAGACTGGATCTATAGCCTGTCTGTTATAACCAGACTGGATCAGCAGCCTGTCTGTTATACCAGACTGGATCAGCAGCCTGTCGGTTATACCAGACTGGATCAGCAGCCTGTCTCTTATAACCAGACTGGATCAGCAGCCTGTCTCTTATAACCAGACTGGATCTATAGTCTGTCTCTTATAACCAGACTGGATCTATAGCCTGTCTCTTATAACCAGACTGGATCTACAGCCTGTCTCTTATAACCAGACTGGATCTAAACCTGTCTGTTATACCAGACTGGATCTATAGCCTGTCTCTTATAACCAGACTGGATCTATAGCCTGTCTCTTATAACCAGACTGGATCTACAGCCTGTCTCGTATAACCAGACTGGATCTATAGCCTGTCTCTTATAACCAGACTGGATCAGCAGTCTGTCTGCTATACCAGACTGGATCAGCAGCCTGTCTGTTATAACCAGACTGGATCTATAGCCTGTCTGTTATAACCAGACTGGATCTATAGCCTGTCTCTTATAACCAGACTGGATCTATAGCCTGTCTCTTATAACCAGACTGGATCTATAGCCTGTCTCTTATAACCAGACTGGATCTATAGCCTGTCTCTTATATCAGACTGGATCTATAGCCTGTCTCTTATAACCAGACTGGATCAATAGCCTGTCTCTTATACCAGACTGGATCTATAGCCTGTCTCTTATAACCAGACTGGATCTAAACCTGTCTGTTATACCAGACTGGATCTAAACCTGTCTGTTATAACAGACTGGATCAGCAGCCTGTCTCTTATAACCAGACTGGATCAGCAGCCTGTCTGTTATACCCGACTGGATCTACAGCCTGTCTCTTATAACCAGACTGGATCTATAGCCTGTCTCTTATAACCAGACTGGATCTACAGCCTGTCTCTTATAACCAGACTGGATCAGCAGCCTGTCTCTTATAACCAGACTGGATCAGCAGCCTGTCTGTAATAACCAGACTGGATCTATAGCCTGTCTGTTATAACCAGACTGGATCTATAGCCTGTCTCTTATAACCAGACTGGATCTATAGCCTGTCTCTTATAACCAGACTGGATCTATAGCCTGTCTCTTATAACCAGACTGGATCTATAGCCTGTCTCTTATAACCAGACTGGATCTATAGCCTGTGTCTTATAACCAGACTGGATCTATAGCCTGTCTCTTATAACCAGACTGGATCTATAGCCTGTCTCTTATACCAGACTGGATCTATAGCCTGTCTCTTATAACCAGACTGGATCTAAACCTATCTGTTATACCAGACTGGATCTAAACCTGTCTGTTATACCAGACTGGATCTAAACCTGTCTGTTATACCAGACTGGATCTAAACCTGTCTGTTATAACAGACTGGATCAGCAGCCTGTCTCTTATAACCAGACTGGATCAGCAGCCTGTCTGTTATACCAGACTGGATCAAGTGCCTGTCTGTTATACCAGACTGGATCTACAGCCTGTCTCTTATAACCAGACTGGATCTATAGCCTGTCTCTTATAACCAGACTGGATCTACAGCCTGTCTCTTATAACCAGACTGGATCAGCAGCCTCTCTCTTATAACCAGACTGGATCAGCAGCCTGTCTCTTATAACCAGACTGGATCAGCAGCCTGTCTGTTATACCAGACTGGATCTAAACCTATCTGTTATACCAGACTGGATCTATAGCCTGTCTCTTTTAACCAGACTGGATCAGCAGCTTGTCTCTTATAACCAGACTGGATCTACAGCCTGTCTCTTATAACCAGACTGGATCAGCAGCCTGTCTGTTATACCAGACTGGATCAGCAGCCTGTCGGTTATACCAGACTGGATCAGCAGCCTGTCTCTTATAACCAGACTGGATCAGCAGCCTGTCTCTTATAACCAGACTGGATCTATAGCCTGTCTCTTATAACCAGACTGGATCTATAGCCTGTCTCTTATAACCAGACTGGATCTACAGCCTGTCTCTTATAACCAGACTGGATCTAAACCTGTCTGTTATACCAGACTGGATCTATAGCCTGTCTCTTATAACCAGACTGGATCTATAGCCTGTCTCTTATAACCAGACTGGATCTACAGCCTGTCTCGTATAACCAGACTGGATCCATAGCCTGTCTCTTATAACCAGACTGGATCAGCAGTCTGTCTGCTATACCAGACTGGATCAGCAGCCTGTCTGTTATAACCAGACTGGATCTATAGCCTGTCTGTTATAACCAGACTGGATCTATAGCCTGTCTCTTATAACCAGACTGGATCTATAGCCTGTCTCTTATAACCAGACTGGATCTATAGCCTGTCTCTTATAACCAGACTGGATCTATAGCCTGTCTCTTATATCAGACTGGATCTATAGCCTGTCTCTTATAACCAGACTGGATCAATAGCCTGTCTCTTATACCAGACTGGATCTATAGCCTGTCTCTTATAACCAGACTGGATCTAAACCTGTCTGTTATACCAGACTGGATCTAAACCTGTCTGTTATAACAGACTGGATCAGCAGCCTGTCTCTTATAACCAGACTGGATCAGCAGCCTGTCTGTTATACCCGACTGGATCTACAGCCTGTCTCTTATAACCAGACTGGATCTATAGCCTGTCTCTTATAACCAGACTGGATCTACAGCCTGTCTCTTATAACCAGACTGGATCAGCAGCCTGTCTCTTATAACCAGACTGGATCAGCAGCCTGTCTGTAATAACCAGACTGGATCTATAGCCTGTCTGTTATAACCAGACTGGATCTATAGCCTGTCTCTTATAACCAGACTGGATCTATAGCCTGTCTCTTATAACCAGACTGGATCTATAGCCTGTCTCTTATAACCAGACTGGATCTATAGCCTGTCTCTTATAACCAGACTGGATCTATAGCCTGTCTCTTATAACCAGACTGGATCTATAGCCTGTCTCTTATAACCAGACTGGATCTAAACCTATCTGTTATACCAGACTGGATCTAAACCTGTCTGTTATACCAGACTGGATCTAAACCTGTCTGTTATACCAGACTGGATCTAAACCTGTCTGTTATAACAGACTGGATCAGCAGCCTGTCTCTTATAACCAGACTGGATCAGCAGCCTGTCTGTTATACCAGACTGGATCAAGTGCCTGTCTGTTATACCAGACTGGATCTACAGCCTGTCTCTTATAACCAGACTGGATCTATAGCCTGTCTCTTATAACCAGACTGGATCTACAGCCTGTCTCTTATAACCAGACTGGATCAGCAGCCTCTCTCTTATAACCAGACTGGATCAGCAGCCTGTCTCTTATAACCAGACTGGATCAGCAGCCTGTCTGTTATACCAGACTGGATCTAAACCTATCTGTTATACCAGACTGGATCTATAGCCTGTCTCTTTTAACCAGACTGGATCAGCAGCCTGTCTCTTATAACCAGACTGGATCTACAGCCTGTCTCTTATAACCAGACTGGATCAGCAGCCTGTCTGTTATACCAGACTGGATCAGCAGCCTGCCTCTTATAACCAGACTGGATCAGCAGCCTGTCTCTTATAACCAGACTGGATCAGCAGCCTGTCTGTTATACCAGACTGGATCTACAGCCTGTCTGTTATACCAGACTGGATCTACAGCCTGTCTCTTATAACCAGACTGGATCTACAGCCTGTCTCTTATAACCAGACTGGATCAGCAGCCTGTCTCTTATAACCAGACTGGATCAGCAGTCTGTCTGTTATACCAGACTGAATCAGCAGCCTGTCTCTTATAACCAGACTGGATCAGCAGCCTGTCTCTTATAACCAGACTGGATCAGCAGCCTGTCTCTTATAACCAGAATGGATCAGCAGCCTGTCTGTTATTACAGACTGGATCTAAACCTGTCTGTTATACCAGACTGGATCTAAACCTGTCTGTTATACCAGACTGGATCTATAGCCTGTCTGTTATACCAGACTGGATCTAAACCTGTCTGTTATACCAGACTGGATCTAAACCTGTCTGTTATACCAGACTGGATCTATATCCGGTCTCTTATAACCAGACTGGATCAGCAGCCTGTCTGTTATACCAGACTGGATCTAAACCTGTCTGTTATACCAGACTGGATCTAAACCTGTCTGTTATACCAGACTGGATCTAAACCTGTCTGTTATACCAGACTGGATCTAAACCTGTCTGTTATACCAGACTGGATCTAAACCTGTCTGTTATACCAGACTGGATCCTGTGCTCATCGTTTTTCACCATTCTGGCTTTACCAGGCTATCTGCTGTGCATAATTCCTGGGTCCAGGGACCAACTTTACCAGGCTATCTGCTGTGCATAATTCCTGGGTCAGAGACCAACTTTACCAGGCTATCTGCTGTACATAATTCCTGGGTCAGAGACCAACTTTACCAGGCTATCTGCTGTGCATAATTCCTGGGTCAGAGACCAACTTTACCAGGCTATCTGCTGTACATAATTTCTGGGTCAGAGACCAACTTTACCAGGCTATCTGCTGTGCATAATTCCTGGGTCAGAGACCAACTTTACCAGGCTATCTGCTGTGCAGGATGGTCATATTGCTTCATGACAGTGTCATGATGTGTATTTTCTACAAGTTATTGAAAATATAATGGAAGAAAAAAAAACATGACTGTAAAAAATTGTATTACAACCAACAGCTAAGGATAAGGGAAACAAACTTTAAACTTAAAGGAATCTTCTTGTCAGGGAAAAAGCACATTTGAATAAATGTGGGTTTTGACACTCTTATTTAGGTGTCCTAGCCAGCCATAACATAACACATCATATGTCACAACAGGTGTAAATATGTGGGTCATGACAGTGTTGTCAGCTGTTATGACATATTATGACATGGTTATGACCGTGTCATAATGCCTTATGATGTTTCTGTGTCAAGTCAAGTGTGTTTTTGCATGTCCTACACATCGATAACACAAGAAATAGTGGTTTTGTAATTTGTTCTAGGGTGTTTTTTAGGACACCTAAATGTGGCTCAGTTGGCCATCCTCCCTTGTTTATTGGTGGCGCCGGCTACAGTCAGGTTAGATATATAGTAAAATATATATAGTAAAATATATATAGTAAAATATATATAGTAAAATATATATAGTCAAATATATATAGTAAAATATATATAGTAAAATATATATAGTAAAATATATATAGTAAAATATACATGGTAAAATATATATAGTAAAATATACATAGTAAAATATATATAGTAAAATATACATGGTAAAATATATAATGCATAATAGGTGTCAGTTACATTTCTCAAACGTCTGGTCACGTTGTCTCTCTCTCTCTCTCTCTCTCTCTGTCTCTCTCTCTCTCTCTCTCTCTCTCTCTGTCTCTCTCTGTCTCTCTCTCTCTGTCTCTCTCTCTCTCTCTCTCTCTCTCTCTCTCTCTCTCTCTCTGTCTCTCTCTGTCTCTGTCTCTCTCTCTCTCTCTCTCTGTCTCTCTCTCTGTCTCTCTCTCTCTCTCTCTCTCTCTCTCTCTCTCTCTCTCTCTCTCTCTCTGTCTCTCTCTGTCTCTGTCTCTCTCTCTCTCTCTCTCTGTCTCTCTCTCTCTCTCTCTCTCTCTCTCTCTCTCTCTCTCTCTCTCTCTCTCTCTGTCTCTCTCTGTCTCTGTCTCTCTCTCTCTCTCTCTCTGTCTCTCTCTCTGTCTCTCTCTCTCTCTCTCTCTCTCTCTCTGTCTCTCTCTCTCTCTCTCTCTCTCTCTCTCTCTCTCTCTCTCTCTCTCTCTCTCTCTCTCTCTCTCTCTCTCTCTCTCTCTCTCTCTCTCTCTCTCTCTCTCTCTCTCTCTCTCTCTCTCTCTCTCTATCTCTCTCTCTCTCTCTCTCTCTCTCTCTCTCTCTCTCTCTCTCTCTCTCTGTCTCTCTCTCTCTCTCTCTCTCTCTCTCTCTCTCTCTCTCTCTCTCTCTCTCTCTCTGTCTCTCAATTCAATTCAATTCAATTCAAGGGCTTTATTGGCATGGGAAACATGTGTTAACATTGCCAAAGCAAGTGAGGTAGATAATATATAAAGTGAATATATAAAGTGAAATAAACAATACAAATTAACAGTAAACATTACACATACAGAAGTTTCAAAACAATAAAGACATTACAAATGTCATATTATATCTCTCTCTCTCTCTCCCTCTCTCTCTCACTGTCTCTCTCTCTGTCTCTCTCTCTCACTCACTCACTCACTCACTCACTCACTCACGACACCTACCGTGACACCTACCGTGACACCTACCGCGACACCTACCGCGACACCTACCGCGACACCTACCGTGAAATTTGGTCAGTCAGCCCTGGCCAGGCCGAATCTGAACCAATCACAGACCTACATTTCTCAAACGTCTTGTCAATTAAAATCTTTGCGGTCTGACGGAAACCCCCATATTCACCTTTTCAAAATCCCATAAAGGAATTGTCCTCAGCCTGGCATTGGAAAGTGTATGATCGCCAACCCTATGCCCGCATGCCGCTTCTCCAGGCAATGGAGGACGCATGTGGGGACATAGAGGGTGCCTCTGTCCAAGGTTGGATACGCCATGCTAGGAGATACTTCCCTCCATGTGGGGACATAGAGGTTGCCTCTGTCCAAGGTTGGATACTGGGAGATACTTCCCTCCATGTGGGGACATAGAGGTTGCCTCTGTCCAAGGTTGGATACGCCATGCTAGGAGATACTTCCCTCCATGTGGGGACATAGAGGTTGTCTCTGGCCAAGGTTGGATACGCCATGCTAGGAGATACTTCCCTCCATGTGGGGACATAGAGGTTGTCTCTGTCCAAGGTTGGATACGCCATGCTAGGAGATACTTCCCTCCATGTGGGGACATAGAGGTTGTCTCTGTCCAAGGTTGGATACGCCATGCTAGGAGATACTTCCCTCCATGTGGGGACATAGAGGTTGTCTCTGGCCAAGGTTGGATACACCATGCTAGGAGATACTTCCCTCCATGTGGGGACATAGAGGTTGCCTCTGTCCAAGGTTGGATACGCCATGCTAGGAGATACTTCCCTCCATGTGGGGACATAGAGGTTGCCTCTGTCCAAGGTTGGATACTGGGAGATACTTCCCTCCATGTGGGGACATAGAGGTTGCCTCTGTCCAAGGTTGGATACGCCATGCTAGGAGATACTTCCCTCCATGTGGGGACATAGAGGTTGTCTCTGTCCAAGGTTGGATATGCCATGCTAGGAGATACTTCCCTCCATGTGGGGACATAGAGGTTGTCTCTGTCCAAGGTTGGATACGCCATGCTAGGAGATACTTCCCTCCATGTGGGGACATAGAGGTTGTCTCTGGCCAAGGTTGGATACGCCATGCTAGGAGATACTTCCCTCCATGTGGGGACATAGAGGTTGCCTCTGTCCAAGGTTGGATACGCCATGCTAGGAGATACCTCCCTCCATGTGGGGACATAGAGGTTGCCTCTGTCCAAGGTTGGATACGCCATGCTAGGAAGTACTTCCGTCCATGTGGGGACATAGAGGTTGCCTCTGTCCAAGGTTGGATACGCCATGCTAGGAGATACCTCCCTCCATGTGGGGACATAGAGGTTGCCTCTGTCCAAGGTTGGATACGCCATGCTAGGAAGTACTTCCCTCCATGTGGGGACATAGAGGTTGCCTCTGTCCAAGGTTGGATACGCCATGCTAGGAGATACTTCCCTCCATGTGGGGACATAGAGGTTGCCTCTGTCCAAGGTTGGATACGCCATGCTAGGAGATACTTCCCTCCATGTGGGGACATAGAGGTTGCCTCTGTCCAAGGTTGGATACACCATGCTAGGAGATACTTCCCTCCATGTGGGGACATAGAGGTTGCCTCTGTCCAAGGTTGGATACTGGGAGATACTTCCCTCCATGTGGGGACATAGAGGTTGCCTCTGTCCAAGGTTGGATACGCCATGCTAGGAAGTACTTCCCTACATGTGGGGACATAGAGGTTGCCTCTGTCCAAGGTTGGATACGCCATGCTAGGAGATACTTCCCTCCATGTGGGGACATAGAGGTTGCCTCTGTCCAAGGTTGGATACGCCATGCTAGGAGATACTTCCCTCCATGTGGGGACATAGAGGTTGCCTCTGTCCAAGGTTGGATACACCATGCTAGGAGATACTTCCCTCCATGTGGGAACATAGAGGTTGCCTCTGTCCAAGGTTGGATACTGGGAGATACTTCCCTCCATGTGGGGACATAGAGGTTGCCTCTGTCCAAGGTTGGATACGCCATGCTAGGAGATACTTCCCTCCATGTGGGGACATAGAGGTTGCCTCTGTCCAAGGTTGGATACGCCATGCTAGGAGATACTTCCCTCCATGTGGGGACATAGAGGTTGCCTCTGTCCAAGGTTGGATACACCATGCTAGGAGATACTTCCCTCCATGTTTGGCAAGAGAAAACGTGATGTTTTGTTGTGTTGTGATGGATGAAGTATTGTGGCCAGACCCAGGCCGGAGAAGAGAAGCGGCCCTACCAATTCCTGGACTGTCCCCCCAGGACCCCACAAACACAATTGTGTTCTTTACTGTATTCTAAAGACTATACTTTTGGTTTACATATGTTTATGGTTTTGTTGTATGCTGCTGTATACAACAGTAATGTTTGGCCTAATAAATATTTTCTGTTTCTACATTGTATTGGTGTTTACAGTGTACCTGTTACCCCTCTCAGCAGATGACTTTCACTGTAGAACATTGTATTGGTGTTTACAGTGTACTTGTTACCCCTCTCAGCCGATTACTTTCACTGTAGAACATTGTATTGGTGTTTACAGTGTACCTGTTACCCCTCTCAGCAGATTACTTTCACTGTAGAACATTGTATTGGTGTTTACAGTGTACCTGTTACCCCTCTCAGCAGATTACTTTCACTGTAGAACATTGTATTGGTGTTTACAGTGTACTTGTTACCTCTCTCAGCAGATTACTTTCACTGTAGAACATTGTATTGGTGTTTACAGTGTACTTGTTACCCCTCTCAGCAGATTACTTTCACTGTAGAACATTGTATTGGTGTTTACAGTGTACTTGTTGCCCCTCTCAGCAGATTACTTTCACTGTAGAACATTGTATTGAAATGTAGATAGAAGCCTATGAAAGACCAAAGAGCTTTAGATTTAGAACAACAGTGTTTACATGGTGTATCCAGAAATGTAGTATTATGAAAGCAGTGTTTGCCATTTGATGCAAAGGCTTCATTCTGACATGTGTTTATAGCATTTTGAATGCAGAGTTACATTTTGAAGGAGATGTGAGGCATTTTGCATTTTGTGTGTGCAGTTTTGGGAATTGTGTGTAGAGTTTTGAAAAAAAGGAGACAGTTTTGAAAACGTGTGTAAGCAGTTGGAAAAAACTGTAACAAAACAGGGGGCAGGCAGAGGTCGGTAACCAAGGACAGGGTCAGTAAGGTACAGAATGACAGGCAGGCTCAGGGTCACTGCAGGCAGAGTGGTCAAAACTGGAAAAACTAGAAAAACAGGGATAACAGAGAAACAGAAGTATGGGAAAAACACGCTGATAGATAACGCTGACGAGATAAGACGAACTGGCAACAGACAAACAGAAAACACAGGGATAAATGCACTGGGATAATGGGGGAAAATGGGTGACACCTGGAGGGGGGGGGGGGGTGGAGACAAGCACAAGACAGGTGAAACAGATCAGGGTGGGACAGTTATTAACTTGTTCCCTTGCTTTCAAAATAACGGTTCTGTTTCGGGAACAGTATGGATCACTTTCGTTCACAGTTCTGATTCTGTTTCTTGAAAAAAAGAATATATATATTTTCCTGTTTTCGGTTCTGTTCCCTGAACCGGTTCCAACCCCAGGTTAAAATATAGTTGCCTTCATAAAGGGTTTATTAAAAGTTTATACGTAGTTAATCAACTGAACAGCCTGAATTCTTCAGGACATGGATTCTACAAGGTTTCAGTAACGTTCCACTGGGATGTTGGTCCATGCTGACTCGATGACATCACGCAGTTGCTGCAGATTGGACAGCGGTACATTCATGCTGCCAACAGCCCGTCGCATCTAATCCCAAAGATGCTCTATAGGGTTTGGTCAGCAACAAGGTTCAGAGACGCTGTGGCGTTCAGTCATTGATGAACTGGTATCAAGGGACCTAACGTGCGCCAGGACAATATTCCCCACACCAGTACACCATCGCCACCAGCCGGTACCGTTGACACCAGGCAGGATGGGTCCATGGATGCTGTTTACGACAAATCCTGACTCGGCCATCAGCGTGACGCAACAGGAACTGGGATTCGTCGGACCAGGTCATGTTTTTGCTCTCTTCAATGGTCCAGTGTTGGTGATGGCGTGCCGACTGGAGCAGCTTCTTCTTGTTTTTAGCTGATAGGAGAGGAACCCCGGTGTGGTCGTCTGCTGCAATAGCCAATCCGTGACGAGGACCGACAAGTCGTGCGTTCCGAGATGTCGTTGTGCGCACCACTGTTGTAGTGTTCCGTCTGTTAGTTCGATCTCTCATCGACGAGCTGTTTTTCGCCCACAGGACTGCCGCTGACTGGATGTGTTTTTTGTTTGTCGCATCATTCTAGGTAAAACCCTAGACACTGTCGTGCGTGAAAAGCCTAGGAGGGCTGCCGTTTCTTAGATACTGGATCTGGCACGCCTGGCATCGACGATCATACCACCCTCAAAGTCGTTTATGTCACTAGTTTTGTCCATTCTAACGTTCAATCGAACAGTAACTGAATGCCTCGATGCCTGTCTGCCTGCTTTATATAGCCACGTGACTCACTGTCTGTAGGAGCCATCCATTTTGGTGAACGAGGGAGTGTACCTAATAAACTGGCCGGTGAGTGTACGTTGGTAACCAGTTTATAATCGCAATAAGGCACCTAAGGGGTTTGTGGTATATGGCCACATCGGCACTCCGTGTTGCGTTGTTCCTAGGAACAGCCCTTAGCTGTGGTATTTTGGCCATATACCACAAACCCCTGAGGTGCATTATTGCTTAATTAAGTCATTGGTTGAATACGAGAGTCATTTTGTATGACCACAAAGCACGGCCGAGTATGAATGTCTTGACAATCCTACCAAATATAACTAAAACAGCCACAACAGTAATTAAACATGAATTGATTCATTTATTTGATTGACAGGAGGCATTCACGTCTGTCAGAAGTAAACCAGTGCGTCTGAGTCGATCACAGATAGAGATTAGATGAGGATAGAGTGCGTGGTTTATGAGTTGATCACAGATAGAGACTAGATGAGGATAGAGTGCGTGGTTTATGAGTCGATCACAGATAGAGACTAGATGAGGATAGACTGCGTGGTTTATGAGTCGATCACAGATAGCGATTAGATGAGGATAGAGTGCGTGGTTTATGAGTCGATCACAGATAGAGATTAGATGAGGATAGACTGCCTGGTTTATGAGTCGATCACAGATAGAGATTAGATGAGGATAGACTGCGTGGTTTATGAGTCGATCACAGATAGAGATTAGATGAGGATAGACTGCGTGGTTTATGAGTCGATCACAGATAGAGATTAGATGAGGATAGACTGCGTGGTTTATGAGTCGATCACAGATAGAGATTAGATGAGGATAGAGTGCGTGGTTTATGAGTCGATCACAGATAGAGATTAGATGAGGATAGACTGCGTGGTTTATGAGTCGATCACAGATAGAGATTAGATGAGGATAGACTGCGTGGTTTATGAGTCGATCACAGATAGAGATTAGATGAGGATAGACTGCGTGGTTTATGAGTCGATCACAGATAGAGATTAGATGAGGATAGACTGCGTGGTTTATGAGTCGATCACAGATAGAGATTAGATGAGGATAGACTGCGTGGTTTATGAGTCGATCACAGATAGAGATTAGATGAGGATAGACTGCGTGGTTTATGAGTCGATCACAGATAGAGATTAGATGAGGATAGACTGCGTGGTTTATGAGTCGATCACAGATAGAGATTAGATGAGGATAGACTGCGTGGTTTATGAGTCGATCACAGATAGAGATTAGATGAGGATAGACTGCGTGGTTTATGAGTCGATCACAGATAGAGATTAGATGAGGATAGACTGCGTGGTTTATGAGTCGATCACAGATAGAGATTAGATGAGGATAGAGTGCGTGGTTTATGAGTCGATCACAGATAGAGATTAGATGAGGAAAGACTGCGTGGTTTATGAGTCGATCACAGATAGAGATTAGATGAGGATAGGCTGCTTGGTTTATGAGTCGATCACAGATAGAGATTAGATGAGGATAGACTGCGTGGTTTATGAGTCGATCACAGATAGAGATTAGATGAGGATAGACTGCGTGGTTTATGAGTCGATCACAGATAGAGATTAGATGAGGATAAACTGCGTGGTTTATGAGTCGATCACAGATAGAGATTAGATGAGGATAGACTGCGTGGTTTATGAGTCGATCACAGATAGAGATTAGATGAGGATAGACTGCGTGGTTTATGAGTCGATCACAGATAGAGATTAGATGAGGATAGACTGCGTGGTTTATGAGTCGATCACAGATAGAGATTAGATGAGGATAGACTGCGTGGTTTATGAGTCGATCACAGATAGAGATTAGATGAGGATAGACTGCGTGGTTTATGAGTCGATCACAGATAGAGATTAGATGAGGATAGAGTGCGTGGTGTATGAGTCAATCACAGATAGAGATTAGATGAGGATAGACTGCATGGTTTATGAGTCGATCACAGATAGAGATTAGATGAGGATAGACTGCGTGGTTTATGAGTCGATCACAGATAGAGATTAGATGAGGATAGACTGCGTGGTTTATGAGTCGATCACAGATAGAGATTAGATGAGGATAGACTGCGTGGTTTATGAGTCAATCACAGATAGAGATTAGATGAGGATAGACTGCGTGGTTTATGAGTCGATCACAGATAGAGACTAGATGAGGATAGACTGCGTGGTTTATGAGTCGATCACAGATAGAGATTAGATGAGGATAGACTGCATGGTTTATGAGTCGATCACAGATAGAGACTAGATGAGGATAGACTGCATGGTTTATGAGTCGATCACAGATAGAGACTAGATGAGGATAGACTGCATGGTTTATGAGTCGATCACAGATAGAGATTAGATGAGGATAGACTGCATGGTTTATGAGTCGATCACAGATAGAGACTAGATGAGGATAGACTGCATGGTTTATGAGTCAATCACAGATAGAGATTAGATGAGGATAGACTGCATGGTTTATGAGTCGATCACAGATAGAGATTAGATGAGGATAGACTGCATGGTTTATGAGTCGATCACAGATAGAGATTAGATGAGGATAGACTGCATGGTTTATGAGTCGATCACAGATAGAGATTAGATGAGGATAGACTGCGTGGTTTATGAGTCGATCACAGATAGAGATTAGATGAGGATAGACTGCATGGTTTATGAGTCGATCACAGATAGAGATTAGATGAGGATAGACTGCGTGGTTTATGAGTCGATCACAGATAGAGATTAGAGGAGGATAGACTGCGTGGTTTATGAGTCGATCACAGATAGAGATTAGATGAGGATAGACTGCGTGGTTTATGAGTCGATCACAGATAGAGATTAGATGAGGATAGAGTGCGTGTTTTATGAGTCGATCACAGATAGAGATTAGATGAGGATAGACTGCGTGGTTTATGAGTCGATCACAGATAGAGATTAGATGAGGATAGACTGCACCCTGTATCCTGGCCATCCACCCTGTATCCTGGCCATCCACCCTGCATCCTGGCCATCCACCCTGTATCCTGGTATCCTGGCCATCCACCCTGTATCCTGGCCATCCACCCTGTATCCTGGCCATCCA
>NC_092152.1:4365625-4383125 GCF_045791955.1 Oncorhynchus clarkii lewisi | reverse complement strand
ATAAGAATTTGTTCTTAAGTGACTTGTTTAGTTAAATAAAGATATATATTTTTAAATAATAATAATTCAAAACATTGTTCCCCAACTGACGGCACCCAAAGTTTTCTAAGCAAAAACAATTAAATAATAATTGGTAGCACTTATAGTAACTCATATAGTACCTCATATAGTAACTCATAGTAACTCATAATAAAGCAAGTATAATGGATTAGTAAATCTCTCATTCATAATGTATTCATCATTACGCCGACATTTGTAAATGTTAGTAACCTAGTTATTGAAACATTTCTAAACAAGTGTTTAGTGTTTAGTGTTTAGTGTTTAGTGTTTAGTGATTAGTGTTTAGTGATTAGCGATTAGCAATTAGCGATTAGCGATTCGTGTTTAGTGATTAGTGATTAGTGATTAGTGTTCGGTTTCAGTTCGACTATAAAATAATGTATCACGTTTTTTCGGTTTCGATACTTAAAAAAAGAAAACATTAAATGCAATTATCAAATAATGACCAAATTATTTCAGAGCTTTTTAATGGAAATTCCAAAAAGTAAAAAAATAGTGAACATTCAATTGCCAAAACGTTGGGTAGACATTCATAGAAAAATATGAAATTACTATGAAATAACCCAATATTTCAGCATAAAACAGATTTTATTTGATGACTACTATTTTTCATTCCTTATCATCTCTGTTCAGGCAGTAGTAGTCAGCCAGCCACACAACATCATCTCTGTTCAGGCAGTAGTAGTCAGCCAGCCACACAACATCATCTCTGTTCAGGCAGTAGTAGTCAGCCAGCCACACAACATCATCTCTGTTCAGGCAGTAGTAGTCAGCCAGCCACACAACATCATCTCTGTTCAGGCAGTAGTAGTCAGCCAGCCACACAACATCATCTCTGTTCAGGCAGTAGTAGTCAGCCAGCCACACAACATCATCTCTGTTCAGGCAGTAGTAGTCAGCCAGCCACACAACATCATCTCTGTTCAGGCAGTAGTAGTCAGCCAGCCACACAACATCATCTCTGTTCAGGCAGTAGTAGTCAGCCAGCCACACAACATCATCTCTGTTCAGGCAGTAGTAGTCAGCCAGCCACACAACATCATCTCTGTTCAGGCAGTAGTAGTCAGCCAGCCACACAACATCATCTCTGTTCAGGCAGTAGTAGTCAGCCAGCCACACAACATCATCTCTGTTCAGGCAGTAGTAGTCAGCCAGCCACACAACATCATCTCTGTTCAGGCAGTAGTAGTCAGCCAGCCACACAACATCATCTCTGTTCAGGCAGTAGTAGTCAGCCAGCCACACAACATCATCTCTGTTCAGGCAGTAGTAGTCAGCCAGCCACACAACATCATCTCTGTTCAGGCAGTAGTAGTCAGCCAGCCACACAACATCATCTCTGTTCAGGCAGTAGTAGTCAGCCAGCCACACAACATCATCTCTATTCAGGCAGTAGTAGTCAGCCAGCCACACAACATCATCTCTGTTCAGGCAGTAGTAGTCAGCCAGCCACACAACATCATCTCTGTTCAGGCAGTAGTAGTCAGCCAGACACACAACATCATCTCTGTTCAGGCAGTAGTAGTCAGCCAGACACACAACATCATCTCTGTTCAGGCAGTAGTAGTCAGCCAGACACACAACATCATCTCTGTTCAGGCAGTAGTAGTCAGCCAGCCACACAACATCGTCTCTGTTCAGGCAGTAGTTGTCAGCCAGACACACAACATTATCTCTGTTCTTCCCATACTGTACGGTCTTTAGTCATCCTATTTAGCTAGGCTAGCCTGCCTAAGTATGCTACAGAGCTGTCTGATATCATTTTGACTAGTTATTCAAAGTAGATAAGACACAAACTGTCTCTATCCCTCTCTCTCCAAGTTGTGTTGTGTACATTCCTCTCTCATGCGGGCTGTGTGTATCTAACCTAATGTAGCAGGAGTAAAAGTATATCCATCTCTGTCCAACATGGAAAAAACAGGGCGCGATGGATTATGGTCATTGTAGTTAATGTGGAAGGACCACCAGAGGGCAGGCTGGGCTCATGGATAGTAGCCCAACAAAGCATGGGAGACAAGGTAACCAGAGGCAATTAAGCACAGCTGACGGTACTAATGACATACTCTCCTTCCCCTATAAGAGAGAGAATGGAACCAGCAGAGAGAGGAGGGGAAAACTATCTCTGGAAGATGGCCACCGAGAGAGAGGAGCTATCCAGGAAGAACCACTAAGACGGTGACAATCCCGTGACTTTTGTTGTAGTTTAAAGATAATCCTATTATGTTCTTGTTTCATCTGGAGAAGAAGATGTATGTTTTTCCTTGGAAGATTTTCATTGATTATGTTGGAGTGTTTGTGTTGACCCAATGCCCTCAATAGAGAACTGTGTTCAATCAAGAAAACTTACTCCTGACTCGCTTATTCCACCTTCCCGCTTTAGAGTGACGCCCAATTACTTGGTCCGCTCACATTAATTACCACGTTTCTGCGACAGACCTACAAAATTGTTGCTTAACTAAAACTACAACTCCCTTCAGCCCAGTGTCCCACATAGTTCTAGACTTGATTTCTCTCGTGAATGATTTAATATCCACCCGGATACCCTAGACCCAATTCGCATACCGCCCCAACAGATCCACAGATGATGCAATCTCAAATCACACTCAATACTGCCCTTTCCCACCTGGACAAAAGGAACACCTATGTGAGAATGCTGTTCCTTGACTACAACTCAGCGTTCAACACCATAGTGCCCACAAAGCTCATCACTAAGCTAAGTACCCTGGGACTAAACACCTCCCTCTGCAACAGGATCCTGGACTTCCCGACAGGCCGCCCCCAGGTGGTAAGGTTAGGCAACAACACTTCTGCTATGCTGATCATCAACACTGGGGCCCCTCAGGGGTGTGTGATTAGTCCCCTCCTGTACTCCCTGTTCACCCACGACTGCCTGGACAAACATGACTCCAACACCCTCATTAAGTTTGCTGATGACACAACAGTGGTAGGCCTGATCACCGACAACGGTGAGACAGCCTATAGGGAGGAGGTCAGATGCCTGGCAGTGTGGTGCCAGGACAACAACCTCTCCCTCAATGTGAGCAAGACAAAGGAGCTAATTTGGGACTACAGGAAAAGGAGGGCCGAACATGCCCCCATTAGCGGGTGGAGAGTTTCAAGTTCCTTGGTGTCCACATCACCAACAAACTACCATGGTCCAAACACACCAATATAGTCATCAAGAGGGCACAACAACACCTTTTCCCCCTCAGGAGACTGAAAAGATTTAGCATGGGTCCCCAGATCTTCAAAAAGTTATTCAGCTGCCCCATCGAGAGCATTCGGCCCTGTTGCATCATTGCCTGGTATGGTAACTGCTTGGCATCTAACCGTTAAGTGCTACTGAGGGTAGTGCATTTGACCCAGGACATCACTGGGGCCAAGCTTCCTGCCATCCAGGACCAATATACTAGGCAGTGTCAGAGGAAAGCCCCCAATATTGTCAAAGACTCCAGACACCTGCTACCGCACGGCAAGCAATACCGTAGCGCCAAGTCTAGGACCAGAAGGCTGCTCAACAGCTTCTATCCCCAAGCCATAAGACTGCTGAACAATTAACCAATTAACAAATTAACCACTGAATTTTTTACATTGACACCCCCCTCCCCCCTACATTTGTTTTTTACACTGCTGATATTCGCTGTTTATTATCTTTAGTATACAAATGACCTCTAACCTGTACCCCCGCACATTGATTCGGTACCGGTTCCCCCTGTATAGAGCCTCGTTATTGTTATTTTATTGTGTTACTTTTTATATTGTTTTTTTGGTAAATATTTTCTTAGCTCTTTCTTGTACTGCACTGTTGGTTAAGGGCTTGTAAGTCAACATTACACGGTAAGGTTCTACACTGTTGGTTAAGGGCTTGTAAGTCAGCATTACACGGTAAGGTTCTACACTGTTGGTTAAGGGCTTGTAAGTCACCATTACACGGTAAGGTTCTACACTGTTGGTTAAGGGCTTGTAAGTCACCATTACACGGTAAGGTTCTACACTGTTGGTTAAGGGCTTGTAAGTCACCATTACACGGTAAGGTTCTACACTGTTGGTTAAGGGCTTGTAAGTCACCATTACACGGTAAGGTTCTACACTGTTGGTTAAGGGCTTGTAAGTCACCATTACACGGTAAGGTTCTACACTGTTGGTTAAGGGCTTGTAAGTCACCATTACACGGTAAGGTTATACACGTTGTATTCGGCACGTGACAAATAAAGTTCGATTTGATGTGGTTCTTGGCAAGATTCTAGTAGTCGTATTTTGCACTAGCTGAAGTTTATTTAGTGCCTTATCCTGGTAGCCGGAAAGTAGAGCATTGCAGTAGTCTAATCTAGAAGTGACAAAAGCATGGATTAATTTTTCTGCATCATTTTTGTACAGAAAGTTTCAGATTTTTGCAATGTTACTTAGATGGAACAAAGCTGTTCTTGAAACAGTCGTTAAATGTTCGTCAAAAGAGAGATCAGGGTCCAGAGTAACGCCAAGGTCCTTCAGTTTTATTTGAGGCGACTGTAAAACCATCAAGATTAATTGTCAGATTCAACAGAAGATCTCTTTGGTTCTTGGGACCTAGAACTAGCATCTCTGTTTTGTCCGAGTTTAAAAGTAGAACATTTGCCACCATCCACTTCCTTATGTCTGAAACACAGGCTTCCAGAGAGGGCAATTTTGGGGCTTCGCCATGTTTCATCAAAATGTGTGTTGTCTGCACAGCAGTGATAATTTACATTGTATTTCCGAATGACATCACCAAGAGGTAGCTATATATAGTGAAAACAATAGTGGTCCTAGAATGGAACCTTGAGGAACACCAAAAACTTACCATTGATTTGTCGGAGGACAAACTATACACAGAGGCGAACTGATATCTTCCCAACAGATAAGCTCTAAAATCAGGCAAGAACTTGTCCGCGGCGACCAATTAGGGTTTACAATCTCTCCAATAGAATGTGGTGAACGATGGTGTCGAAAGCATTACTAAGGTCTAGAAGCAGGGCCTGTAACCAGGGCTTAATTTTTTTGTGAGGTTCGGCATCTCACAATCACGCAGTCAAGCAAGTTCTCTAGTTGCCTACTTGAGCCTGGGAACCGACTCCGAGCTGGGGTAGTTCGTTTCACATCTCAACCCCTCGGGCCTGTTTGAGAGAGTGGTGAACATAACGAACAAACCACTGTTCATAATTCCACTTGTTTGCTAAGAGTCAGGCGCGATTAGAACTCAGTCATATCAGGTATGATGGGGTCTTAAACCAAACTGGAGCTTTTCTCATGTACATTATGTGTCTTCAGGAAGGCAACGAGTTGTTGAGAAACAGTTTTTTCTCCCCCCCCCCCAAAAAAATTGAGAGGAATGGGAGATATTTACAAACTTCACAATTTTACTTTTCAATGCAAAGAAAATGCATTGGAGCAGGTCTGCCCAGGTCTTACCTAGTGTATATAGACAGTGAATACTACGGGTTATGCCTGCCTGTCAGCCAGCCAGCCAGACAGCCAGCCAACCAACCAACCAACCAACCAACCAACCGACCAACACAGTATTCTAACCCTCATCTCTCTTCTGAGCAACAGAACACTGGCTTATAATGCTTCAGAAGTAGTCTGTAATTGAAGACAGATGTTTCTGACGAGAAACATCCATGGCTAATTGGAGAGCTGACCCCGCCCCCTCGTCAAGACGCAGCTGTCTCCAGTTACACATTCATTATGAAGCTATATAAATGCCAGTGTTCTGTTCAGGAGAGAGATTTGCTGGGGGTTCATTGCTGGGAGGTCATTGCAGAGCGATTTAATGTGATAGAGGTTCATTGCTGGGAGAGGAGGCTGATGGCTGTGGATAATTTACTATGTTAGTTGTTGGTAGCAGTTGGTATGTTCTGTGAGTTTGTAGCTCAGATAGAGCTTATTTGATGTCCTTTGTTTCTTAGTTTGTTTGAGAAATTATTTGTTCTCCTGTTTCATTTGTTCCCAGGGGGGAAGGGGAAGGCACCTAGGGAGTGCTTAGGCAAGAGGCCTGCGGGCATACATATACCCGTAGTATATTCATTGTCTAGGCACAATAGGTAAGACCTGGGTGTACCACCCCCTGTATTTTGGTTAGTGCACCAGGTGGTGCTAAATTAGGTAAGTAGTGGTTAGGCAGGTAAGATAGGAGAGGGGGAGCTTTGAGATTTACTTTCTTTGCTTTGGTGCTAGAGGGGATACGCTGACCCTGGTGCTAGAGGGGGTACGCTGACCCTGGTGCTAGAGGGGGTACGCTGACCCTGGTGCTAGAGGGGGTACGCTGACCCTGGTGCTAGAGGGGGTATGCTGACCCTGGTGCTAGAGGGGGTACGCTGACCCTGGTGCTAGAGGGGGTATACTGACCCTGGTGCTAGGGGGGGTTACGCTGACCCTGGTACTAGAGGGGGGGGTACGCTGACCCTGGTATTAGAGGTTGGGGTACGCTGACCCTGGTTCTAGAGGGGGTATGCTGACCTTGGTGCTATAGGAGGTACACTGACCCTGGTGGTAGAGTAGTTTCCTGTAACTGGCGACACAGTGCACAGGAGACATTCGACCAATAACCCAAACCATCTCCACGTTCCGCAACTCAAACTGAGCCGAGGTACTGGCACCCGGGAGAGGATGCTAACTATCGGAAACACCAAGACACCCTAAAGAATGCTATACAATTGTAAAGAGAACCTGCATGGGAACAGTGCTAGCTGTCCCCTAGTCTCACACACAAACTAATTGGAGCGAGGGCAGCCTGAGCATGAGCCGAGACAACAAATGTCAGTATCTTTTTATTCATTGGGGCATGGTTACAAAAACCGTTACGGTCGCGTCAGCCATCTTTTTTTTTTTTTTTTTTTTCAGTAGTGTGAATCGTTTCTGTTCACACTGAGGTGAAGAATGCTGACCCTGACACTTCACCAAGATCGCATAGCAGTTCAGACGTCTGGAGGAATAGGTATTTGGTTTTGGTTCCGAAAACACAAGACAGTTGGTCATTAACCGAAATGACTGGAAATCTCAGACTGTTGCTTTAAGGCTGAGAGAGAAGAGCATAGTGGATAGGATTTGTCCTCGTCTTGTCGTGTCCTGTATATATATATATATATATTTACAACTTTTTTCACATACATTTTATTTTTATTTTCCATCAACTCATCTTCATAACACTCTCCTGCAACCCGCCTCACCAATTTATATTTATAAAAAAGTATTATTTACCTCAGATCTGTAATCCTCCAAGAAGCTAGCCAGAAACTCCAAGAAGCTAGCCAGAAACTAGCCAGAAGCTAGCCAGGAGCTAGCCCAGAAGCTAATCCAGAAGCTAATCAGAAGCTAGTTAGCTTCTTTACTGGCAAATCGTTAGTATTCAGCTAACCACGGTTTGTGGTCATCAGCTATCCTTTAGCTCGAAAATCTATTGCTAGTTTTGTACGGCGCAGCGCGGCTCGGAACGGAACATACCGGACCAATTTTTCTCTCCATGTCGCTGGATTTCAACTGCTCTCTGGACATTCATACCCGGATCTCACAGCTAGCTAGCTGCTATCCGTGTGACAATCGACTTTCGTCGATTCCGGAGCAAACATCAATTATTCCGGTGCTAGCCAGCTCCGTCAATCACTCCTGAGTTCCATCATTCACTCCTGGGCTGCAGTCACCTATCCGGACCCGTTTTGCTGCCTACGCGGAGCCCCACCGGGCCTTCACAACTGGACTGCCGACGTTATCTACCTGAAGAAGATCCGGCTGGCTCCTCCGTCGCGACGTTACCTGAACGCCCATCTGCGGCCCGCTAACCGTTAGCTGTCTTACCGGCTGCTATCTGAATAGACAATCGACAATTTATTTATTTTTATTATTATTATGTTTTCTTCTCGGGCCTCTATAACTATATCTATTGTTCTTATTTTTGTTGTTGTTGTGTGATTTGGATTAATCCCCTCTACCACACGGAACCCCACTGATCTACTGACCGAACGCAAGAGGTGGCTAACAACAGACCTCCATCCTATGCTAGCTTGCTACCGATGGCCTGGCTAGCTGTCTAAATCGCCGTGACCCTCAACCAACCTCCCCACTCACTGGACCCTTTTGATCACTCGACTAAGCATGCCTCTCCTTAATGTCAATATGTCTTGTCCATTGCTGTTCTGGTTAGTGTTTATTGGCTTATTTCACTGTAGAGCCTCTAGTCCTGCTCACTATACCTTATCCAACCTATTAGTTCCACCACCCACACATGCAATGACATCTCCTGGTTTCAATGATGTTTCTAGAGACTATCTCTCTCTTCATCACTCAATACCTAGGTTTACCTCCACTGTATTCACATCCTACCATACCTTTGTCTGTACATTATACCTTGATGCTATTTTATCGCCCCCAGAAACCTCCTTTTACTCTCTGTTCCAGACGTTCTAGACGACCAATTCTTATTGCTTTTAGCCGCACCCTTATTCTACTCCTCCTATGTTCCTCTGGCGATGTAGAGGTGAATCCAGGCCCTGCAGTGCCTAGCTCCACTCCTATTCCCCAGGCGCTCTCTTTTGACGACTTCTGTAACCGTAATAGCCTTGGTTTCATGCATGTTAACATTAGAAGCCTCCTCCCTAAGTTTGTTCTATTCACTGCTTTAGCACACTCTGCCAACCCGGATGTTCTAGCTGTGTCTGAATCCTGGCTTAGGAAGACCACCAAAAATTCAGACATTTTAATTCCAAACTACAACATTTTCAGACAAGATAGAACTGCCAAAGGGGGCGGTGTTGCAATCTACTGCAAAGAAAGCCTGCAGAGTTCTGTCCTACTATCCAGGTCTGTACCCAAACAATTTGAACTTCTACTTTTAAAAATCCACCTCTCTAAAAACAAGTCTCTCACCGTTGCCGCCTGCTATAGACCACCCTCTGCCCCCAGCTGTGCTCTGGACACCATATGTGAACTGATTGCCCCCCATCTATCTTCAGAGCTCGTGCTGCTAGGCGACCTAAACTGGAACATGCTTAACACCCCAGCCATCCTACAATCTAAACTTGATGCCCTCAATCTCACACAAATTATCAATGAACCTACCAGGTACCTCCCCAAAGCCTTAAACACGGGCACCCTCATAGATATCATCCTAACCATCTTCCCCTCTAAATACACCTCTGCTGTCTTCAACCAAGATCTCAGCGATCACTGCCTCATTGCCTGCATCCGTAATGGGTCAGCGGTCAAACGACCTCCTCTCATCACTGTAAAACGCTCCCTGAAACACTTCAGCGAGCAGGCCTTTCTAATCGACCTGGCCGGGGTATCCTGGAAGGATATTGACCTCATCCCGTCAATAGAGGATGCCTGGATATTTTTTTAAAATGCCTTCCTAACCATCTTAAATAAACATGCCCCATTCAAGAAATGTAGAACCAGGAACAGATATAGCCCTTGGTTCTCCCCAGACCTGACTGCCCTTAACCAACACAAAAACATCCTATGGCGTTCTGCATTAGCATCGAACAGCCCCCGTGATATGCAGCTGTTCAGGGAAGCTAGAAACCATTATACACAGGCAGTTAGAAAAGCCAAGGCTAGTTTTTTCAAGCAGAAATTTGCTTCCTGCAACACTAACTCAAAAAAGTTCTGGGACACTGTAAAGTCCATGGAGAATAAGAACACCTCCTCCCAGCTGCCCACTGCACTGAAGATAGGAAACACTGTCACCACTGATAAATCCACCATAATTGAGAATTTCAATAAGCAACTCGCCTAAGCCTTCCCCATTTCTCCTTCTCCCAAATCCATTCAGCTGATGTTCTGAAAGAGCTGCAAAATCTGGACCCCTACAAATCAGCCGGGCTAGACAATCTGGACCCTTTCTTTCTAAAATTATCTGCCGAAATTGTTGCCACCCCTATTACTAGCCTGTTCAACCTCTCTTTCGTGTCGTCTGAGATTCCCAAAGATTGGAAAGCAGCTGCGGTCATCCCCTCTCTTGACCCAAACTGCTACAGACCTATATCTATCCTACCATGCCTTTCTAAGGTCTTCGAAAGCCAAGTCAACAAACAGATTACCGACCATTTCGAATCTCACCATACCTTCTCTGCTATGCAATCTGGTTTCAGAGCTGGTCATGGGTGCACCTCAGCCACGCTCAAGGTCCTAAATGATATCTTAACCTCCATCGATAAGAAACATTACTGTGCAGCCGTATTCATTGATCTGGTCAATCACCACATCCTCATCGGCAGACTCAACAGCCTTGGTTTCTCAAATGATTGCCTCGCCTGGTTCTTCTCTGATAGAGTTCAGTGTGTCAAATCGGAGGGTCTGTTGTCCGGACCTCTGGCAGTCTCTATGGGGGTGCCACAGGGTTCAATTCTTGGACCGACTCTCTTCTCTGTATACATCAATGAGGTCGCTCTTGCTGCTGGTGAGTATCTGATCCACCTCTACGCAGACGACACCATTCTGTATACTTCCGGCCCTTCTTTGTACACTGTGTTAACAACCCTCCAGGCAAGCTTCAATGCCATACAACTCTCCTTCCGTGGCCTCCAATTGCTCTTAAATACAAGTAAAACTAAATGCATGCTCTTCAACCGATCGCTACCTGCACCTACCCGCCTGTCCAACATCACTACTCTGGACGGCTCTGACTTAGAATACGTGGACAACTACAAATACTTAGGTGTTTGGTTAGACTGTAAACTCTCCTTCCAGACCCATATCAAACATCTCCAATCCAAAGTTAAATCTAGAATTGGCTTCCTATTTCGCAACAAAGCATCCTTCACTCATGCTGCCAAACATACCCTTGTAAAACTGACCATCCTACCAATCCTCGACTTTGGCGATGTCATTTACAAAATAGCCTCCAATACCCTACTCAACAAATTGGATGCAGTCTATCACAGTGCAATCCGTTTTGTCACCAAAGCCCCATATACTACCCACCATTGCGACCTGTACGCTCTCGTTGGCTGGCCCTCGCTTCATACTTGTCGCCAAACCCACTGGCTCCATGTCATCTACAAGACCCTGCTAGGTAAAGTCCCCCCTTATCTCAGCTCGCTGGTCACCATAGCATCTCCCACCTGTAGCACACGCTCCAGCAGGTATATCTCTCTAGTCACCCCCAAAACCAATTCTTTCTTTGGCCGCCTCTCTTTCCAGTTCTCTGCTGCCAATGACTGGAACGAACTACAAAAATCTCTGAAACTGGAAACACTTATCTCCCTCACTAGCTTTAAGCACCAACTGTCAGAGCAGCTCACAGATTACTGCACCTGTACATAGCCCACCTATAATGTAGCCCAAACAGCTACCTCTTTCCCAACTGTATTTAATTTATTTATTTATTTTGCTCCTTTGCACCCCATTATTTTTATTTCTACTTTGCACATTCTTCCATTGCAAAACTACCATTCCAGTGTTTTACTTGCTATATTGTATTTACCTTGCCACCATGGCCTTTTTTGCCTTTACCTCCCTTCTCACCTCATTTGCTCACATTGTATATAGACTTGTTTATACTGTATTATTGACTGTATGTTTGTTTTACTCCATGTGTAACTCTGTGTCGTTGTATGTGTCGAACTGCTTTGCTTTATCTTGGCCAGGTCACAATTGTAAATGAGAACTTGTTCTCAACTGGCATACCTGGTTAAATAAAGGTGTTCTCAACTAGCCTACCTGGTTAAATAAAGGTGTTCTCAACTGGCCTACCTGGTTAAATAAAGGTGTTCTCAACTTGCCCACCTGGTTAAATAAAGGTGTTCTCAACTAGCCTACCTGGTTAAATAAAGGTGTTCTCAACTGGCCTACCTGGTTAAATAAAGGTGTTCTCAACTGGCCCACCTGGTTAAATAAAGGTAAAATAAAATAAATAAATAAAGAACGGAATAATGGAAGGAAGGAATGAAATCGAGCCTCGCTTATCACCTCTGGAAGGGCGGGGCTTCCAGCGAGGCTTGGATTTCATTGGCCCTTGTCAGGTGTGATTTGTAGATCCTTCAGCCGAAGTCACAAGAGTGCGTTTCCCCATAGTATGTTGTACCGAAGTCGCAAGAGTGTGTTTCCCCATAGTATGTTGTACCGAAGTCGCAAGAGTGCGTTTTGTATGTTGCCTGACTGAAAGGAACATTTACTCCAAACGTAATCTTAGTTAATTAAACCATAACTAAATAAATAATGATGATAATGACGTAAATGGTCAGATACAAATGTTATGGTTTCCATGTGTTGCCAATCCGAATAGACTGTAAAAGATGTTTGACAACGAGCTGCACGTCTATACATTATGATTGTAAAGCGGAGTCCGTGGGTTTCCTTCCTTCCAACTGCTTTTTAATTATATTTTTTTACAGAGAGACAGACTGAACTACAACTTCTGTTTATGAACAAATTTGAACTTGTCACCGAAACAAACCCTGAGTAAGGAGGACAAACCTGTCCTCCTTGCCATAAAACACAGAGTTCCAAGAGTCAGGAAGAACACACACCCACTTTTCCCCTGAACCTGTGTGTTCAGATTCAGAGGAAAAATGAGTGTTTGGCCAAGCTCCACACTTCCACAATAGTACCTCTGAGCCAACACTTTTTACTATTAAAATATAAATGCTAATTAATTAGGGAGAAAAGGGAACGAGTCCGTGGTAGAGAGAGTCAGGGAGAGAAAAAGAGCAGAGAGAGAGAGAAAGAAAGAGTGAGACAGACAGAGAGAGAGAAAGAGAGGAGAGAGGGAGAAAGAGAGGAGAGAAAGAGAGGAGAAAGAGAGGAGAGAGAGAAAGAGAGGAGAGAGAGAGAGAGGAGAGAGAAAGAGAGGAGAAAGAGAGAAGAGAGAGAGAGAGAGGAGAGAGAGAGAGAGAGGAGAGAGTGAAAGAGGAGAGAGAGAGTGAAAGAGAGGAGAGAGAAAGAAAGAGAGGAGAGAGAGAGAAGGAGAGGAGAGACTGAAAGGGAGGAGAGAGAGAAAGAGGAGAGAGGGAGAGAGAGAAAGAGAGGAGAGAGAGAGAAAGGGAGGAGAGAGAGAGAAAGAGAGGAGAGAGAGAGAAAGAGAGGAGAGAGAGAGAGAGAGAGAGAGAGAGAGAGAGGAGAGAGAGAGAGAAAGACAGGCTTCTTTAAGTATTGTAAGCTCCAGAGGATGTTTGACCTGTGTGGGCTGACAACAACACACACGTTTCATCTGTGTGTCTGTGTGTAAGTGTGTGTGTGCTTTTATTATAGCGTGTCATCTCCTGCCTCCTCCTGCTGCATACCTGTTGAATACCTGCCCAAGAGGAGAGGCCTCTGCCTTTGCATGCATGTAACCGAGGGCAATGGGACAGGAAGTGATACGGAAGAAGCAGCCGAGCGAGCCATTTTGGGGAAAGGAGATACTCTTTACCCCAGAATTCTGGTTCTGCCATTTGTTGTGCAAGTTGTGACAGGGATGTGTTGAAAGGGTATAAAGCATACGGAACTTTCACTGTAATCCACACACCTGAAGAGAAGATAGACTAACTAGAGTTCACTGGACGGCTACAACACACTTAGAAAAACCACAAGATGTCAGGACCAAAACAGACTGTGAGGGGTGAGTATCCTGCAACTGTGTGTCTGTGTGTCTGTGTGTCTTTGCGGTCCTAAAATATAATTTGGTAAAACTTAATAATGTCATAATATGTCATAATAGCTGACATAACTTGTCATAATATGATCATAACGCTGTCATCACCCATATATTTACACCTGTTGAGACATATATATATATTGCGTTATTTTATGACTCGTTATGGACACGAACATAAAAGAGTGTCAACCCCCAACATTTATTCATATCAGTTTTTGCCCTGACAAGAAGTTTGTTTCTTAAATCCCTTTGTTGTTGTTGTCGTTGTGAATTATTTACGGTCTTTTTATTTTTATTTTTTTGAAGCACTATGACACTTCCTGTGTCCTGCTTTACTTGGACTAAGAAAGTACCACTTTATGACATCGTCGAGAAGCATTATGACATCATAATCGCATAAGGCCAGATAGGCCAATCACGTACATGTACATGTCCTTATATCAGTCATCAGTCAACAAAGAGGATGTCTTGTCCTGCTCCTGAAATCTGGTCCTACATTCATCCCAGTCATCAGCAAACAGAGCATATATATATATATATATAACATAAACATACTGTTGACACACAGGCTATGATGTAATGGAATGTTTTGCCTCGTGTGATATGTTTTGTGGGATTTGACACTCTTATGTAGGTGTCATAACCAGCCATAAAATAACACAATATATTTCACAACAGGTCTTCATATATGTGTCGTGACAAAGTAATGACAAGTTAGGTCAGCTGTTATGACATGGTTACGACATGGTTACGACATGGTTACGACATGGTTATGACATGGTTACGACATGGTTATGACATGGCTATGACATGGTTACGACATGGTTACGACATGGTTACGACATGGCTATGACCTGGTTACGACATGGTTACGACATGGCTACGACATGGTTACGACATGGTTACGACATGGTTACGACATGGTTACGACATGGTTATGACATGGTTATGATCTTGTCATAAACGTGTTACGACGCACAAAAGTTTGAAAAAGTTCTCAATTTGTCATACTCGAGAAAAAGTAAAGAAAAAAATAGAAAATTACCCAATGTAAAAGTGACAGTCACCCAGTAAAATACTACTTGAGTAAAAGACTAGAAGTATCTGGTTTTAAATGTACTTAAGTTACAGTGGTGAAAAAAAGTACTAAATTGTCATAAGTAAATACTATACATCAAATTCTTTATATTAAGCAAACAGCACTATTTCCTTATTATTATTATTATTATTATTATTATTATTTATTTTTTAACAACCAGGGGCACACTCCAACACTCAGACATAATTTACAAATGACGTATTTGTGTTTAGTGAGTCTGCTGCCAGATCAGAGGCAGTAGGGATGACCAGGGATGTTCTCTGTTTAGTGAGTCCTCCAGATCAGAGGCAGTAGGGATGACCAGGGATGTTCTCTATTTAGTGAGCCCTCCAGATCAGAGGCAGTAGGGACGACCAGGGATGTTCTCTGTTTAGTGAGTCCTCCAGATCAGAGGCAGTAAGGATGGCCAGGGATGTTCTCTGTTTAGTGAGTCCTCCAGATCAGAGGCAGTAGGGACGACCAGGGATGTTCTCTGTTTAGTGAGCCCTCCAGATCAGAGGCAGTAGGGATGACCAGGAATGTTCTCTGTTTAGTGAGTCCTCCAGATCAGAGGCAGTAGGGATGACCAGGGATGTTCTCTGTTTAGTGAGTCCTCCAGATCAGAGGCAGTAGGGATGACCATGGATGTTCTCTGTTTAGTGAGTCTGCTGCCAGATAAGAGGCAGTAGGGATGACCAGGGATGTTCTCTGTTTAGTGAGTCCTCCAGATCAGAGGCAGTAGGGATGACCAGGGATGTTCTCTGTTTAGTGAGTCCTCCAGATCAGAGGCAGTAGGGACGACCAGGGATCTTCTCTGTTTAGTGAGTCCTCCAGATCAGAGGCAGTAGGGATGACCAGGGATGATCTCTGTTTATTGAGTCCTCCAGATCAGAGGCAGTAGGGATGACCAGGGATGTTCTCTGTTTAGTGAGTCCTCCAGATCAGAGGCAGTAGGGACGACCAGGGATGTTCTCTGTTTAGTGAGTCCTCCAGATCAGAGGCAGTAGGGATGACCAGGGATGTTCTCTGTTTAGTGAGTCCTCCAGATCAGAGGCAGTAGAGATGACCAGGGATGTTCTCTGTTTAGTGAGTCCTCCAGATCAGAGGCAGTAGGGATGACCAGGGATGTTCTCTGTTTAGTGAGTCCTCCAGATCAGAGGCAGTAGGGATGACCAGATATGTTCTCTTGACAGGTAAAGTGAAATAGACCATTTCCTGTCCTGCTAAGCATTCAAAATGTAACTAGTGCTTTTGGGTGAGAGGAAAAATGTATGGAGTAAAAAGTACATAATTTTCTTTAGGAATGTAGTGAAGTAAAAGTTAAAGTTGTCAAAAAATATAAATAGTAAAGTAAAGTACAAATACCTCCAAAAATATGTACTTAAGAGGTACTTAAAAGTATTTTTACTAAAGTATTTTATAGCGTTGATGACGCTCGGTGTCAAGTAATGTGTTACCTTTTCTCCCTTTTTCCATTAACACACTTGACTAAACTACTCCGCCAACAGACAATTCATTAGTGCTGGGCTAGATCAACAATGTTCATACCACGATCAGTGGATTATGGAAATACCCTTTTTGTGTTGTGTTTGGGTTTTTTTTAAACAAATTTTTCCCCACGATTTCGTGGTATCCGTCCTGTCCCATCGCTGCAACTCCCGTACGTACGGATTAGGGAGAGGCGAAAGGTTGAGAGCCACGCGTCCTCCGAAACACAACCCAGCCAGGCCGCCCTGCTTCTTGACACAACACCTGCTTATCCCGGAAGCCAGCCGCTTCAATGTGTCTGAGGAAACACCGTACAACCGTGTCAGCGTGCATTGCGACCGGCCCGCCACAGGAGTCGCCAGTGCACGATGGGACAGGAACATCCCTGCCGGCCAAACCCTCCCCTAACCCGGACGACACTGGGCCAATTGTCACGACCGGCTGCGACAAAGCCTGGACTTGAACCAGGATCTCTAGTGGCACAGATAGCACTGCGACTCTTTGGGCTAGGGGGCGGTATTTTGACGTTCAGATGAAAAGCGTGCCCAAAGTAAACTGCCTGCTACTCAGGCTCAGAAGCTAGGATATGCACATACTTAGTAGATTTGGATAGAAAACACTCCAAAGTTTCAAAAAATTCATCCCACCACTAATTTCAATGGTTGGCACTATTATAAGGCAAAGTCCTCCCAGATTGCAGTTCCTAGGGCTTCCACTAGATGTCAACAGTCTTTAGAGTTTCAATTGGCCCAGTGTCGTACTACCATGGTAGCTAGTACAATTAACAAAACTATAAATGTATTTTTTTTGTCACTGTCATGGCAAGAAAGCACCATAGTACTGGTGTAAATACCATGGTATTTTCCTGCCATGGTAGTAACCAACAAACCATTATAGTACCATAGTATTTTTGTCATTGTACTACCATGGTACACTTTTTGGTAAGGGACCCAGCCAGAGTTATATGTTGTATTTTATGTATATTTGATCTATATGACTTCATCTATAGAAATACCTGAATCTACACAACACAGCATATACCAGTATGTTAAAACTCCAAAGTCGTGTGTTGTAGCGTATGTGAGTGTTTGGTGGAGCAGGGAGAAGAGCATTCTGCCTCTGAACTGCAGTATTGTTAGGATACAGTTGTTCTCGATACAGCTCTTCAACAGTTTTGGACCTTTCCCAACATTTTGAACAGTTCTTCCATTATGAACAGCTCCCCCATTGTGAACAGCCTAGATTCCATTTTGAACAGCTCCCCCATTTTGAACAGCCTAGATTCC
>NC_092152.1:4330625-4360625 GCF_045791955.1 Oncorhynchus clarkii lewisi | reverse complement strand
TCACATCAACCCCCTACGGTCAATATGACTCTATACATCACATCAACCCCCTACGGTCAATATGACTCTATACATCACATCAACCCCCTACGGTCAATATGGTCATAATAATAATGATAATAATAATAATGATAATAATGTGCATGATACCCCTGACATAGAGAACATAGAAGTATAATGAATAGAGCAGACATAATTCCTTCCTTTAATCAGAGAGGCATGTCTCTTCTAGACAATATGAGGACATAGAAGCAGAGCAAGATGAGACAGAACTGTCTTTTGGAAACATTGTTATTGCAGAAACAAAACCCCACACAGAACACTACATTTGGTCCCAACCATTAAAATATATGTAAGATGTAATACTGGGATTTCTATCGTTTGTCTCACTTTACATTTTCTGTCTCGACCTCCTTTTCTCTCTCTCTCTCTCATTCTAGATGTGAAAAACAGCCCCTTCTCTACAAGACCTACGGTGGCTCGGAGAACTCAGTTTGAGCCCCGTCTTCATCATCTCCACCACCGCCATCCTTATCATCATCTTCGTCAGCTTCATAATTACCATCATCATCATCACCACCACCAACCTTGTCTTGTTTTGCTGTTCCATAACCATGTATTGACCACAATGTCTTCCCATATCATATCAAATTGAGGCTATTTATTGAAATATCTAAAATAATTTTGTATAATTTAGTTTTTTTATGTGTACATGTATTTAATGTGTTTTTTTGTTGTTGTTGTTGTGTGTAACAAATGTCTTTCAAATCCGATCACTATTGTCCTGAAGATTGATTTTCATAAAGGAGTCAACGTCACTATGACACGGGCAGGTCTACACGTTACCTCATTTAACCACCAGGTATCAGAATTACAACCGATTTGAAAATATTCCTAAAACAGCAGGGACACTATCAGTCAGCCAGCTCAGGATGAAAGGATGGTAAAAAATGGCACCATATTCCCTATATAAGAACTCTACAGCCACGTTTATACCTGGTGCTAACATGCGCCTGTTGTCCCTCGAAAAATATGCACAATTATTTTTTTCTTTTCTTCACAAAAATATTTGCTCCCCCACCCACCTCATATAATTTACGACGACAAAATAACAATAACGACCCTCTGTTTATAAAGTGGATATCGACCACTTAGGCATGCATTTGTGGTACAGTCGTTGCAACGCAGGGCTATGAGCCAGAGGGTTGAGGGTTTTCCTGACCACCACGCGCTCACTCTCCCTGCCTGTTTCATTAGGCCTACGTCACAGAGCCGTCTGCAGACAACGATCTTGGGGGGGGGGATCTGATTTTCAACATTCTGATGCCATATTTATAATATAAAATATATGCAACTGGTTTTCCACCAACAGGTTTCTGTGCCAATGCACCACACAACCAATAAAGAAAGCCTACAGGCTTTGTGCGCTTCAATATCCAAGTCGGTTGTGGTGTTGAAAACGAGAACGGTGTAAATCTTGACAAACAGAAAAATACATCCCTCCCTACCTTGTAGGTTTACCCAGGATCAGAGGCTTGACAATCTACCTTGTAGGTTTACCCAGGATCAGAGGCTTGACAATCTACCTTGTAGGTTTTACCCAGGATCAGAGGCTTGACAATCTACCTTGTAGGTTTACCCAAGATCAGAGGCTTGACAATCTACCTTGTAGGTTTTACCCAGGATCAGAGGCTTGACAATCTACCTTGCAGGTTTTACCCAGGATCAGAGGCTTGACAATCTACCTTGTAGGTTTTACCCAGGATCAGAGGCTTGACAATCTACCTTGTAGGTTTTACCCAGGATCAGAGGCTTGACAATCTACCTTGTAGGTTTACCCAGGATCAGAGGCTTGACAATCTACCTTGTAGGTTTTACCCAGGATCAGAGGCTTGACAATCTACCTTGTAGGTTTACCCAAGATCAGAGGCTTGACAATCTACCTTGTAGGTTTTACCCAGGATCAGAGGCTTGACAATCTACCTTGCAGGTTTTACCCAGGATCAGAGGCTTGACAATCTACCTTGTAGGTTTTACCCAGGATCAGAGGCTTGACAATCTACCTTGTAGGTTTTACCCAGGATCAGAGGCTTGACAATCTACCTTGTAGGTTTACCCAGGATCAGAGGCTTGACAATCTACCTTGTAGGTTTTACCCAGGATCAGAGGCTTGACAATCTACCTTGTAGGTTTACCCAGGATCAGGGGCTTAACAATCTACCTTGTAGGTTTTACCCAGGATCAGAGGCTTGACAATCTCAGAATGTCGTTCAACATTTTGGTGTTTTTGTAACAGCTGTCTCTTTCCATTCATCCAATGGCAGAATGCAGAGAACAAAGCAGCAAGGGTTGTTTTAAGGTGGAGATATGGTTCTACTGTTGCAGTCATGGGTTGTTTTAAGGTGGAGATATGGTTCTACTGTTGCAGTCATGGATTGTTTTAAGGTGGAGATATGGTTCTACTGTTGCAGTCATGGATTGTTTTAAGGTGGAGATATGGTTCTACTGTTGCAGTCATGGGTTGTTTTAAGGTGGAGATATGGTTCTACTGTTGCAGTCATGGGTTGTTTTAAGGTGGAGATATGGTTCTCCTGTTACAGTCATGCGCAGTGTTCTTGGTTGGTCACCAATCGACAAGATAATTGAGGGAAAAAAACATGTTTATTTTACTTCATAATATACATCATTTAAAACGGCCGAGTTCTATTCACAACGGTATTCAGTTGGTAAGAGACAGACATTCAGTAAATACTAGGAATAGATTGGGTAAGAGACAGACATTCAGTAAATACTAGGAATAGATTGGTTAAGAGACAGACATTCAGTAAATACTAGGAATAGATTGGTTAAGAGACAGACATTCCGTAAATACTAGGAATAGATTGGTTAAGAGACAGACATTCAGTAAATACTAGGAATAGATTGGTTAAGAGACAGACATTCCGTAAATACTAGGAATAGATTGGTTAAGAGACAGACATTCCGTAAATACTAGGAATAGATTGGTTAAGAGACAGACATTCAGTAAATACTAGGAATAGATTGGTTAAGAGACAGACATTCAGTAAATACTAGGAATAGATTGGTTAAGAGACAGACATTCAGTAAATACTAGGAATAGATTGGTTAAGAGACAGACATTCAGTAAATAATAGGAATAGATTGGTTAAGAGACAGACATTCAGTAAATACTAGGAATAGATTGGTTAAGAGACAGACATTCAGTAAATAATAGGAATAGATTGGTTAAGAGACAGACATTCAGTAAATACTAGGAATAGATTGGTTAAGAGACAGACATTCAGTAAATACTAGGAATAGATTGGTTAAGAGACAGACATTCAGTAAATACTAGGAATAGATTGGTTAAGAGACAGACATTCAGTAAATACTAGGAATAGATTGGTTAAGAGACAGACATTCAGTAAATACTAGGAATAGATTGGTAAGAGACAGACATTCAGTAAATACTAGGAATAGATTGGTTAAGAGACAGACATTCCGTAAATACTAGGAATAGATTGGTTAAGAGACAGACATTCCGTAAATACTAGGAATAGATTGGTTAAGAGACAGACATTCAGTAAATACTAGGAATAGATTGGTTAAGAGACAGACATTCAGTAAATACTAGGAATAGATTGGTTAAGAGACAGACATTCAGTAAATACTAGGAATAGATTGGTTAAGAGACAGACATTCAGTAAATAATAGGAATAGATTGGTTAAGAGACAGACATTCAGTAAATACTAGGAATAGATTGGTTAAGAGACAGACATTCAGTAAATAATAGGAATAGATTGGTTAAGAGACAGACATTCAGTAAATACTAGGAATAGATTGGTTAAGAGACAGACATTCAGTAAATACTAGGAATAGATTGGTTAAGAGACAGACATTCAGTAAATACTAGGAATAGATTGGTTTATTTTACTTCATAATATACATCATTTAAAACGGCCGAGTTCTATTCACAACGGTATTCAGTTGGTAAGAGACAGACATTCAGTAAATACTAGGAATAGATTGGGTAAGAGACAGACATTCAGTAAATACTAGGAATAGATTGGTTAAGAGACAGACATTCAGTAAATACTAGGAATAGATTGGTTAAGAGACAGACATTCAGTAAATACTAGGAATAGATTGGTTAAGAGACAGACATTCCGTAAATACTAGGAATAGATTGGTTAAGAGACAGACATTCAGTAAATACTAGGAATAGATAAGAGACAGACATTCAGTAAATACTAGGAATAGATTGGTTAAGAGACAGACATTCCGTAAATACTAGGAATAGATTGGTTAAGAGACAGACATTCCGTAAATACTAGGAATAGATTGGTTAAGAGACAGACATTCAGTAAATACTAGGAATAGATTGGTTAAGAGACAGACATTCAGTAAATACTAGGAATAGATTGGTTAAGAGACAGACATTCAGTAAATACTAGGAATAGATTGGTTAAGAGACAGACATTCAGTAAATAATAGGAATAGATTGGTTAAGAGACAGACATTCAGTAAATACTAGGAATAGATTGGTTAAGAGACAGACATTCAGTAAATAATAGGAATAGATTGGTTAAGAGACAGACATTCAGTAAATACTAGGAATAGATTGGTTAAGAGACAGACATTCAGTAAATAATAGGAATAGATTGGTTAAGAGACAGACATTCAGTAAATACTAGGAATAGATTGGTTAAGAGACAGACATTCAGTAAATACTAGGAATAGATTGGTTAAGAGACAGACATTCAGTAAATAATAGGAATAGATTGGTTAAGAGACAGACATTCAGTAAATACTAGGAATAGATTGGTTAAGAGACAGACATTCAGTAAATAATAGGAATAGATTGGTTAAGAGACAGACATTCAGTAAATACTAGGAATAGATTGGTTAAGAGACAGACATTCAGTAAATACTAGGAATAGATTGGTTAAGAGACAGACATTCAGTAAATACTAGGAATAGATTGGTTAGAGACAGACATTCAGTAAATACTAGGAATAGATTGGTTAAGAGACAGACATTCAGTAAATACTAGGAATAGATTGGTTAAGAGACAGACATTCAGTAAATACTAGGAATAGATTGGTTAAGAGACAGACATTCAGTAAATACTAGGAATAGATTGGTTAAGAGACAGACATTCCGTAAATACTAGGAATAGATTGGTTAAGAGACAGACATTCAGTAAATACTAGGAATAGATTGGTTAAGAGACAGACATTCAGTAAATACTAGGAATAGATTGGTTAAGAGACAGACATTCAGTAAATACTAGGAATAGATTGGTTAGAGACAGACATTCAGTAAATACTAGGAATAGATTGGTTAGAGACAGACATTCAGTAAATACTAGGAATAGATTGGTTAAGAGACAGACATTCAGTAAATACTAGGAATAGATTGGTTAAGAGACAGACATTCAGTAAATACTAGGAATAGATTGGTTAAGAGACAGACATTCCGTAAATACTAGGAATAGATTGGTTAAGAGACAGACATTCCGTAAATACTAGGAATAGATTGGTTAAGAGACAGACATTCAGTAAATACTAGGAATAGATTGGTTAAGAGACAGACATTCAGTAAATACTAGGAATAGATTGGTTAAGAGACAGACATTCAGTAAATACTAGGAATAGATTGGTTAAGAGACAGACATTCCGTAAATACTAGGAATAGATTGGTTAAGAGACAGACATTCAGTAAATACTAGGAATAGATTGGTTAAGAGACAGACATTCAGTAAATACTAGGAATAGATTGGTTAAGAGACAGACATTCAGTAAATACTAGGAATAGATTGGTTAAGAGACAGACATTCAGTAAATACTAGGAATAGATTGGTTAAGAGACAGACATTCAGTAAATACTAGGAATAGATTGGTTAGAGACAGACATTCAGTAAATACTAGGAATAGATTGGTTAAGAGACAGACATTCAGTAAATACTAGGAATAGATTGGTTAAGAGACAGACATTCAGTAAATACTAGGAATAGATTGGTTAAGAGACAGACATTCAGTAAATACTAGGAATAGATTGGTTAAGAGACAGACATTCAGTAAATACTAGGAATAGATTGGTTAAGAGACAGACATTCAGTAAATACTAGGAATAGATTGGTTAAGAGACAGACATTCAGTAAATACTAGGAATAGATTGGTTAAGAGACAGACATTCAGTAAATACTAGGAATAGATTGGTTAAGAGACAGACATTCAGTAAATACTAGGAATAGATTGGTTAAGAGACAGACATTCAGTAAATACTAGGAATAGATTGGTTAAGAGACAGACATTCAGTAAATACTAGGAATAGATTGGTTAAGAGACAGACATTCAGTAAATACTAGGAATAGATTGGTTAAGAGACAGACATTCAGTAAATACTAGGAATAGATTGGTTAAGAGACAGACATTCAGTAAATACTAGGAATAGATTGGTTAAGAGACAGACATTCAGTAAATACTAGGAATAGATTGGTTAAGAGACAGACATTCAGTAAATAATAGGAATAGATTGGTTAAGAGACAGACATTCCGTAAATACTAGGAATAGATTGGTTAAGAGACAGACATTCAGTAAATACTAGGAATAGATTGGTTAAGAGACAGACATTCAGTAAATACTAGGAATAGATTGGTTAAGAGACAGACATTCCGTAAATACTAGGAATAGATTGGTTAAGAGACAGACATTCAGTAAATACTAGGAATAGATTGGTTAAGAGACAGACATTCAGTAAATACTAGGAATAGATTGGTTAAGAGACAGACATTCCGTAAATACTAGGAATAGATTGGTTAAGAGACAGACATTCAGTAAATACTAGGAATAGATTGGTTAAGAGACAGACATTCCGTAAATACTAGGAATAGATTGGTTAAGAGACAGACATTCCGTAAATACTAGGAATAGATTGGTTAAGAGACAGACATTCAGTAAATACTAGGAATAGATTGGTTAAGAGACAGACATTCCGTAAATACTAGGAATAGATTGGTTAAGAGACAGACATTCCGTAAATACTAGGAATAGATTGGTTAAGAGACAGACATTCAGTAAATACTAGGAATAGATTGGTTAAGAGACAGACATTCAGTAAATACTAGGAATAGATTGGTTAAGAGACAGACATTCAGTAAATACTAGGAATAGATTGGTTAAGAGACAGACATTCCGTAAATACTAGGAATAGATTGTCCACCATCTATGCGTTATCCAGACAGAAAAAAGAAATGGGCAAAAGAACATTTAGATTTAGAGCAATGAAGAAATGGAATAAATTAACTGAGCAAACTAGAAACCTTTCAATATATAAGTTTAAACATTATTTAAAAACCATGTAAATATAGTATATATAAATGTTGTGGGACTATAGTAGATGAAGAACCAATATTTTTTTAGATTCAGTATTTATTGGGTCATTATGCTAGTGTATTATGTCTGTTTGTAATAGTGTGTTATATGTGGAACATTTGTTTGTATTATAAATTGTATTTTAATGTTAAGGACTCTTGGAAGATTAGTTCTAATGGGGACTAAAAGAGATCCTAATCAAATCAAATGACCACTGTAGTTTGGATTGACTGATTCATTTAATTTGTCAGTAAAAAAATAAACACAAAACAATGTTTCAAGTGACTGGGATCACATGATAAAGTTGTGGACATATTTCCATTGTTGACATGAATACATATAAAATACATAGAGACACATTACAGAGACACATTACAGAGACACAGACACATTACAGAGACACAGACACATTACAGAGACACATTAGAGACACATTACAGAGACACATTACAGAGACACATTACAGAGACAGAGACACATTACAGAGACACATTACAGAGACACAGACACATTACAGAGACACAGACACATTACAGAGACACATTACAGAGACACATTACAGAGACACATTACAGAGACACAGACACATTACACAGACACATTACAAAGACACAGACACATTACAGAGACACATTACAGAGACACAGACACATTACAGAGACACAGACACATTACATAGACACATTACAGAGACACATTACAGAGACATTACAGAGATACATTACAGAGACACAGACACATTACAGAGACAGACACATTACAGAGACACATTACAGAGACACAGACACATTACACAGACACATTACAGAGACACATTACAGAGACACATTACAGACACATTACAGAGACACATTACAGAGACACATTACAGAGATACATTACAGAGACACATTACAGAGATACATTACAGAGACACATTACAGAGACACATTACAGAGATACATTACAGAGACATTACAGAGACACATTACAGAGATACATTACAGAGACACATTACAGAGACACATTACAGAGATACATTACATAGACACATTACAGAGACACATTACAGAGACATTACAGAGACACATTACAGAGACACATTACAGAGACACATTACAGAGATACATTACAGAGACACATTACAGAGACACATTACAGAGACACATTACAGAGATGGACAAAAATCTATTTCTACTGCTCACCAGCCTTTTGACATTCTTTTTAAAAGTGGTTATGGTTGGTGTGGCTTGGCGTTTCTGTGGTAGTTTGTTCCACTCAACAGTGCCGGTATACAGTATATACACATCTGTTCTTACCAGATAGACTCATATTTTTTTTTAAACGGTCAATATTTGAGTCTCTGGCTCTGGTAAGAAATGTAAAAGTTAGATAGGTATCTGGGGGCTGAGTCCGTGCTGATTCTGTGGACAAGACCAAGATGATTTTATTCCACAGATTGCCAGACTAGCTGCTTAAAATGCTTGACCTCCAGATGAGTGTGATTGGGGGAGTTTAAGTACAATTCTTACTAGCTTGTTTTGGTTGGTAGCTTATTCTTTAGATGTTTGGGACTGCTGGTGAACCATGTTGTGCAGGTAAAATCAAAGTGACACTGGACTGGCACACTTGCCAGAGTCTTTAGGGTGGCTATAGTTTCTATACACTTGGCAACAGATTTTCATGCAAATATTCTAAGATCTGCATACATTTTTTTTAAAAAACATATGCACATTTTCCCATCAGTGGCAGTTTAATTTGGAATACATTTAACAAAAATGTCTAAAATAACTGTTTTTCGACTTGGTCATTATTTTGTATTGTGTGTAGACTGATGAGGAAAATGATTAATTTAATCCATTTCAGAATAAGTCTGTAATGGAAGAAGTGAAAGGGTTTGAATACTTTCCCCCGAATGCACTGTAGAACAAATGGCACAGATGTTTCACCGGAAGAATGCATGTCAAGCATCTGGTTGGAGTTTCCTGTCCCCGCCAAATATGGTGGGGACAGGAAGCTCAGTGGTTGGCATGGGGGAGAGTTTGGAGCGAGATGGAACATTCAGACGATGGTGGGGACAGGAAGCTCAGTGGTTGGCAGGGGGGAGAGTTTGGAGCGAGATGGAACATTCAGAAGATGGTGGGGACAGGAAGCTCAGTGGTTGGCAGGGGGGAGAGTTTGGAGCGAGATGGAACATTCAGAAGATGGTGGGGACAGGAAGCTCAGTGGTTGGCAGGGGGGAGAGTTTGGAGCGAGATGGAACATTCAGAAGATGGTGGGGACAGGAAGCTCAGTGGTTGGCAGGGGGGAGAGTTTGGAGCGAGATGGAACATTCAGAAGATGGTGGGGACAGGAAGCTCAGTGGTTGGCAGGGGGGAGAGTTTGGAGCGAGATGGAACATTCAGAAGATGGTGGGGACAGGAAGCTCAGTGGTTGGCAGGGGGGAGAGTTTGGAGCGAGATGGAACATTCAGAAGATGGTGGGGACAGGAAGCTCAGTGGTTGGCAGGGGGGAGAGTTTGGAGCGAGATGGAACATTCAGAAGATGGTGGGGACAGGAAGCTCAGTGGTTGGCAGGGGGGAGAGTTTGGAGCGAGATGGAACATTCAGAAGATGGTGGGGACAGGAAGCTCAGTGGTTGGCAGGGGGGAGAGTTTGGAGCGAGATGGAACATTCAGAAGATGGTGGGGACAGGAAGCTCAGTGGTTGGCAGGGGGGAGAGTTTGGAGCGAGATGGAACATTCAGAAGATGGTGGGGACAGGAAGCTCAGTGGTTGGCAGGGGGGAGAGTTTGGAGCGAGATGGAACATTCAGAAGATGGTGGGGACAGGAAGCTCAGTGGTTGGCAGGGGGGAGAGTTTGGAGCGAGATGGAACATTCAGACGATGGTGGGGACAGGAAGCTCAGTGGTTGGCAGGGGGGAGAGTTTGGAGCGAGATGGAACATTCAGAAGATGGTGGGGACAGGAAGCTCAGTGGTTGGCAGGGGGGAGAATTTGGAGCGAGATGGAACATTCAGAAGATGGTGGGGACAGGAAGCTCAGTGGTTGGCAGCGGGGAGAGTTTGGAGCGAGATGGAACATTCAGAAGATGGTGGGGACAGGAAGCTCCGTGGTTGGCAGGGGGGAGAATTTGGAGCGAGATGGAACATTCAGAAGATGGTGGGGACAGGAAGCTCAGTGGTTGGCAGGGGGGAGAGTTTGGAGCGTGATGGAACATTCAGAAGATGGTGGGGACAGGAAGCTCAGTGGTTGGCAGGGGGGAGAGTTTGGAGCGAGATGGAACATTCAGAAGATGGTGGGGACAGGAAGCTCAGTGGTTGGCAGGGGGGAGAGTTTGGAGCGAGATGGAACATTCAGAAGATGGTGGGGACAGGAAGCTCAGTGGTTGGCAGGGGGGAGAGTTTGGAGCGAGATGGAACATTCAGAAGATGAACCATTTGATCTCAACACACTTTTCTCAAAACGAAAATATTTATTTCCAAAGTAAAAAAAGAAGAAAAGAGAAGAAAAAGCAATGTTTAGGAGGTCTTGCAGGGTTGCTATGTCCACGGTTTTCAACCAAATTGGACGACTCTGGAAAAAAACGATGTCGATGGCGTCTTCAGAAGCGATTAGATCTGTCAGGATCTGTGACGTACTTTGTAGGCACACTATAATTACTGAAGTAACTTCACCTCTCAAGACACACTTCATTTGAACTAGCTAGATACATCCTGTGTAACAACTAGTAATTTCATTGTACTTGTGCAAATATGACATGTACTCTATTGTGTGTTTATTGTCCCACTTAGATGTACTTAGGCAAATATTACATGCTTTGAAATAGCGCCTTATTCCTTGTCATGACTGGCCTGTGAGGATCAGGTTACAGAGGATCACAGTTATACAGAGATGTGGGAGAGGTATAGAGGGGGGGGGGGGGGGGGGGCTATGACCTCACGCCCATTGTAAATTATAAGGCAGCAGCTCAACTCCCTTCTGTTCTCTAACATGAGACACTGGAATGTCTGTGTGCCTCAGGAAGAGTTTACAGCCTCAAAAACCACAGGACCCACAGAACAAGCAACGCATCCACAAGCTATCCAAACCTTTTTTCACAGGTTGTTAATCAATTGAATGCAGATGAGAAGAAGCGGGGAAAAAAAAATAAGTTGGTGAATTTAGTGGAAATCTGCCCATTTGTAACAAGCATGGTAACAAACATTCATTGTTACACTTCTGTAATTACAGACCACAATTACTACCAGTTACATATTGTTATTATATTGTAACTATAATACTTGTTACAGTGTAATTACATGTGGAATTACACTGTAATAAGGACCCCTTAAAAGGAAGTGTTAACAGAAAACTTCGAAAAGATTTGACTGCTAAGTGGTAGTCCCTGTTTTCCCGCATTCTTGTTTTCTATAAGTAGTGTGGTGGTTTGTTGGGGAGAAGAACATCAAGACAATATTTGCTAGCTAGCTAACATTAGCTAACTGGGCTAATTTTAGCTAGCTAACATTATCTCTCTGGCTAATCCTCCATGGACATGGTAAGTTTTAATTTTGACCTGTTGTATTGGTTATAGCTAGCCAGCTAACGTTTTGACATGTTGATATCTGTTTAGTGAATGACAGTAAATGTGTGTATGAGAGAGAGAGAGAGAGAGAGAGAGAGAGAGAGAGAGAGAGAGAGAGAGAGAGAGGAGAGAAGACAGAGAAAGAGAGAGAGAGGAGACAGAGAAAGAGAGAGAGGAGAGGGGAGAGAGAGAGTGTGTGTGTGTGTGTGTGTGTGTGTGTGTGTGACATTGTAAGCAAGCCTAGATCTTGAAACGTGTACCCCCTCCCAATATGGATGTGAAATGCTTGATTCATCGGGGACCCTTGAATGTTTGTTTTTTGTGTTCTGTTTGATATCTTGATATCTTCAATGTGTAGTGATTCCTAATAGCCAGCTTTGTAAGAGCTAAGTTTGTACTAGCCATGCGGATGATCATTAATGTTTCTTCTCTGCATCTGTTCTCACTGAGACTGGATTCTCCAGGAGACTATTCAGCTTCCCATGACTGCCTAATCTTACACTCTCAGAAAAAGAAGGTGCTACAGTATCTAGAACCTAAAAAGGTTAATTGGCTGTCCAAATAGGAGAACCCTTTGAAGAATCTGCTTTGATTCCATGTAGAACCCTTTCCACAGAGGGTTACACATGGATCTCAAAAGGGTTCTACCTGGAACCAAAAAATGGTTGTTCCTTGAACCAAAAAGGGTTAGGGATGGCCAAAGAACCAGTCTCAGTGTGCAAAACTGGGTTGAAAAGACAACAATACGATATATATTTTTTATATATTACACATATTTGTTATATATTACATATATATTTTTATATATTACATATACACAGTTCATGAATTAGGCTAGCTTACAATGTCTCTCACACACACACTCACACACACACACACACACACACACACACACACACACACACACACACACACACACACACACACACACACACACACACACACACACAGTAAAGGCTTTGGGGGGCAGTTGGATGTTAAACAGTAGGCTATGGAGATTTCAATCAAAATGCTTTGAAACCCCTGCAGATCTAAGCACTTAGATAACAAGAACTACTAAGCTAACATATGGAATTGTTTTAATATGGTCATGAAATGTATGATTTAGCATTTAGAATTTTAGTCCCCCTATGGGTATAAAAAAATATATACTTTTTTTGAGGGGGGGGGGGCAAAAATTGTATTTGGTCTTTACTGCTATAGCCCATAGAAACACATTGAATAACACATCCAGAAAAGGCAAAACAGACAAGTCAAAAAAATGTATCATAAGGAACAAGATTTTGAAGTGTCTGTCCCTTATCTGAGAGATATAAGAAAACTCAGGGGGGAAATACCCATGTTTTGTCACGTTATTTTTGGCTCATTTTACCCCCTATTCACTTTTCTGCAGTTTGTACATCCGGGTCCTGGGTTACATTCAGATGACTCCCCTGAAGCTTGTTTGCCGTGTAGAGCAGATCAACGAACACCGTCATGTTCGTATCCCCTTTTGTTATGGGTGACATATTAGTCTGTAGCTCCCATGGTTTGATCTGGACAGTCGATTTTGTGAAAAGACTTCTTCTAAATCAGGATTTCTGCTACAAAGCGTTCAGACGACTGCCATAAATCGTATGGATGTCATAGAGCCAAACAACCGACTGTCGCGCTCGTGAGTCTCCCCTTTCGATATTGGTGAAATATTCGTTTGTAGCTCACACGGTTTTACAGACAATTTCTTGTCCGGATCCTCTTATGTGTAGAAAAAGGCTGCTTTCACAAGCCCCATGTCATGGAAAAGGTGCAAACGTTATAACGGCTGATAGAGTTGATTGAACGGCAGCCAGCACAATAAAGGGTTAATCTCATAGCATAAACGCGCAGGAGGCTATTCAACATTCAAAATGACAGTCGACTTTAGGTGGATTTATTAAGTCTATGTATGATCTCACCAAATGGACAATAAAGATTCTACATCTTCTATCCTAACACCTGCTTCCCAGACCAAACCTTGTAATCAAACATAACACAATTATCCAGATTTGACAGTTATTTGTAAATTAAAAGGACCTTTTGAATTACAGGTTGGGCATTAAGAGCGTTTGATCTAGTTTTTAGTGCCCTCTTTTACCGTACATGATGCTGGAGGTCTAGGCCAATAAAACCTTTTGTAAAGGGTTTATGAATAAAAGCAAAGCAGGTTGTCCATGATGGCTGTCCACGCCCTGTATTACACCAAACCTGATTGTTTACAGTGTCTTTTCATCTGGAACAGCAGAGGCCTAATGTGGTTGTTAGTCTGGTTTTGAGCCCGTAGGCCAATACGAGACAACCTTCGTGATAATACATCTATTTGACAGGTCGGAAATGCCTGTAGTCCACCGCGATAGGTGCATACCTGTCTACCCGCAGATAGGGTTTCCTGCATGACCCACTTAAAAGCGGCCCATCCTCTCTGCTGCGGTCTCTCTCCATCTCCGACCGCTAAAGAGCAATGAGGAACCCACAATCGTCCATCCTGCTCTCATTTCTCGGTGAGTTAATGGCATCAGTTTAATTTTAAAAAGTTACATTTAGTCTCAGATAAATGGACAAGTATAAAGCAACTGTGTAAAAGTACAATGTCATTTGGAGAGGCGCAAACTTGAGCCATTACGCGCGTCAGAAAACAAATCGCTTCAGCCTATGTGATTACATGTCCACTGGCTACGCACTATTTTTTTGTAATGACTTGTTTTTAGAAAATGATAGATATAGAGAAATATTCACAGCGTCAATTGACATCGTCCATTTTTTTTTTAAGGTGTGAAAAGTTTAAATAGCCTAATCCTGTAAGAATGCAGTGATGTACGCCATAGGGGACTACATACATCACGTCTCAGAGCATGGTGTACTGTAGAAGTGATTGTGCTTCCTCATACCTAGGGCTTCTCTGAGACATTCCTGTCTCAAATGGAAATATGGGGATGGACTGGCTGCATAAATGATACATACAAGAAGGCTTGTGCATCCGCACTATTCCATTTTACCCAATGTGACTTCTGATGACTTTTTCTACCTGACATTATACATTTGAATGAATGAATGAGTAAATGTTATTTAATTTTCTTGTCAAATCGCCAGTTGGCAACCCATCCGTAATGGGATTAATTTACACATTAACAAACATTGCAATAATTCAGTGATTTAAAAAAATATATATTTTATATTTTTTCCGGTGTTCTCTGCTCATAACAAACCTACCCACGGGGCTCCTACATCAAATCAATGTCTATTCCACGTTGGTTCAACCGTATTTTCATTTTAAATGACGTGGAATTCAACGTTGATTCAACCATTGTGTGACAAGTGGGTATTATCATAATGACTCTGTTTTTATTGGCCTCATCTACTCAAGCTGTTTGAAAAAAAAATATGTTGGCTGCCATGGTTACAGGGAGAGTAGAGGAATATTTACCTGTTGATTGTTTAAGCTACTATGGTACTGTATTTTGTTACCTGGTTACAATACTTTCTGGCTGTCTGCTGACGAAGACATTCTATTCTTGTTGCAGACTGACATTTTATAGTCATGAATTTAGCCCTGGAGGCAGAACTGAGCATTTTCCGCTAGGTGGGCCAGCTGCAAAGTCAAAATTGTCTACAGTACCAGTCAAAAGTTTGGACACACCTACTCATTCAAGGGTTTTTCTTTATCTTTTACTAATTTCTACATTGTAGAATAATAGTGAAGACATCAAAACTATGGAATCCTGTAGTAAACGGTTAAACAAATCAAAATATATTTTAGATTCTTCAAAGTAGCCACCCTTTGCCTTGACGGCAACTTTGCATTCTCTCAACCAGCTTAACCTGGAATGCTTTTCCAACAGTCTTGAAGGAGTTCCCACATATGCTGAGCACTTGTTGGCTGCTTTTCCTTCACTCTGCGATCCAACTCATCCCAAACCATCTCAATTGGGTTGAGGTTGGGTCATTGTGGAGGCCAAGTCATCTGATGCAGCACTCCATCACTCTCCTTCTTGGTCAAATAGCCCTTACACAGCCTGGAGGTGTGTTGGGTCATTGTCCTGTTGAAAAATAAATGATAGTCCCACTAAGCGCAAACCAGATGGGTTGGCGTATTACTGCAGAATGCTGTGGTAGCCATGCTGGTTAAGTGTGCCCTGAATTCTAAATAAATCACTGACCGTGTCACCAGACAAGCACCATCACACCACCTCCTCCATGCTTCACGGTGGGAACCACACATATGGAGATCATCCGTTCACCTACTCTGCGTCTCACAAAGACACAGCGGTTGGAACCAAAAATCTACATTTTGGACTCTTCAGAACAAAGGACAGATTTTCCCGGTCTAATGTCCATTGCTCGTGTTTCTTGGCCCAAGCAAGTCTCTTCTTCTTATTGGTGTCCTTTAGTAGTGGTTTCTTTGCAGCAATTCAACCATGAAGGCCTGATTCACACAGTCTCCTCAGAACAGTTGATGTTGAGCTGTGTCTGATAATGGATCTCTGAAGCATTTATGTTGGCTGCAATTTCTGAGGCTGGTAACTAATGAACTTATCCTCTGCAGAAGCTGTAACTCTGAGTCTTCCTTTCCTGTGTCGGTCCTCACGAGAGCCAGTTTCATCACAGCTCTTGATGGTTTTTGCGACTGCACTTGAAGAAACTTTCAAAGTTCTTGAAATGTTCTGCATTGACTGACTTCATGTCTTAAAGTAATGGACTGTCGTTTCTCTTTGCTTATTTGAGTTGTTCTTGCCATAATATGGACTTGGTCTTTTACCAAATAGGGCTATCTTCTGTATACCACCCCATACCTTGTCACAACACAACTGATTGGCTCAAACACATTAAGACGGAAAGAAATTCCACAAATTAACTTTTTAACTAGGCACACCTGTTAATTGAAATGCATTCCAGGTGACTACCTCATGAAGCTGGTTGAGAGAATGCCAAGTGTGCAAAGCTGTCAAGGCAAAGGGTGGCTACTTTGAAGAATCTCAAATATAAAATATATTTTGATTTTTTTAACACTTTTTTTGTTGTTTGGTTTTTTGGCTTTTTTGGTTACTACATGTTTCCATGTGTTATTTCATAGTTTTGATGTCTTCACTATTATTCTAAAATAGTACAAGTAAAGAAACCCTTGTAGGTGTGTCCAAACCTTTGACTGGCACTGTATATCTAGGGCAGGGCTGTCTAACCCTCTTCCTGGGGATCTACCGTCCTGTAGGTTCAGTCCAACCCTCTTCCTGGGGATCTACCATCCTGTAGGTTTTCAGTCTAACCCTCTTCCTGGGGATCTACCGTCCTGTAGGTTCAGTCCAACCCTCTTCCTGGGGATCTACCGTCCTGTAGGTTCAGTCCAACCCTCTTCCTGGGGATCTACCGTCCTGTAGGTTTTCAGTCCAACCCTCTTCCTGGGGATCTACCGTCCTGTAGGTTTTCAGTCCAACCCTCTTCCTGGGGATCTACCGTCCTGTAGGTTTTCAGTCCAACCCTCTTCCTGGGGAATCTACCGTCCTGTAGGTTTTCAGTCCAACCCTCTTCCTGGGGAATCTACCGTCCTGTAGGTTTTCAGTCCAACCCTCTTCCTGGAGCTCTACCGTCCTGTAGGTTTTCAGTCCAACCCTCTTCCTGGGGCTCTACCGTCCTGTAGGTTTTCAGTCTAACCCTCTTCCTGGGGATGCTTACTAACAGGGATGTAAACAAATTTGTCCACAATATTTGATAGAAATACACTTTGTGAGTACGGAGCATTTCTGGGATCTTTTATTTCAGCACATGAAACCAACACTTTACATGTTGTGTTAATTCCGTTTATGTCACTTATGCCTGGAAACAGCCCTGCACAACAAGGATGTAAACAAATCTGTGCACCAAATTGTATGTTTTTTTTGAAAGAAATAAGCTTTTTGTGAGTACAGAGCATTTCTGGGATCTTTTATTTCAGCTCATGAAAGATGGGATCATCACTTTACATGTTGTGTTTTTTTCATTTTTTTTTTCTCAGTGTAGTTGATGAACTACGTGTCATGTCTCCCAGATCTATGTTGTTTTATGTCCTCCTTGATTTGAGAAGAAAGATGCCGAGTTCAACCGATTCTGATGTTAATCATTTTTATTACAGGAGTGTATATACACAATTAACATGTCTTACCCATTTTTGTCAAATTATGCGTTTCCAATCAATGGCGTTTTTGATTGGATGCCCTTCCATATCGTTAAAAATGAATGCAATCAGAAATGTAGGGTTAGGCATTCGGGTTGGCAATGTGGTTACGGTTAGATTTAAAATCAGATATTGTGACTTTGTGGCAGTGCCAGCTAGTGACCAATCTACAGAGATGCCTTCAGTACATGAGTCATCCCAATAAATGGCAACCTGCATATTTGGTGCCTTGGGGATGGAGACGTTAACCTTGCGTCATTAAGTCATGTCTCAGGAATGTGGCGTTGACAAACGGCGCCGCCACTGTACCAGTCTGTTTAGATATCTTGTCATGCTAAACATGACACTTTCATCAGGAGTTGGCAAGAGGGCAGAAATAGACTGGCATCCATGTTATAACACCGGGGCCTTTTTTGACAACCCAATACCCCATCTGCTTGGCATGGAGCTTGGCATGGAGCTTGGCATGCTGGCCACTGCCAGTCTAAGTGCCAGGCACCTTCACAAAATCAACTCCTCTCCTCCGTCATGTGGATAGAATGACAGGCTGGGCACAGTAACGGTCATTGCCAGGCCATCATTGTAAACAGTAAGTTATTTAATTGGCCTGCCTGGTAAAATAAAACATGAATTCAACTCAATCCGTTAAGAGTTTCAGGATGACATTTAAGTAGAGATCAGACAACTGCCATGTGGGGTGAAGGACGGAGGGTACAACTGCCATGGCCCGTGGGGTGATGTGAAGGACGGAGGGTACAACTGCCATGGCCCGTGGGGTGGTGTGAAGGACGGAGGGTGCAACTGCCATGGCCCGTGGGGTGATGTGAAGGACGGAGGGTACAACTGCCATGGCCCGTGGGGTGGAGTGAAAGATGGAGGGTACAACTGCCATGGCCCGTGGGGTGACGTGAAGGACGGAGGGTACAACTGCCATGGCCCGTGGGGTGATGTGAAGGACGGAGGGTACAACTGCCATGGCCCGTGGGGTGGAGTGAAAGATGGAGGGTACAACTGCCATGGCCCGTGGGGTGGTGTGAAGGACGGAGGGGACAACTGCTTTGCTAAAAGGGTATTTTGTTTGTTCTCTCTCTGTCCCTCTGACACACAGGTCTGTTATTAGTCTGGCCTGATGTACATTCTACAGATGTCCACTCCTCCACACAGCCAGCCCCAACCAGCCCCCCCTGCTCCCACTGTGAGGCAGGAACAACAGCAGGTAGACCCTCTTCCTGGACTGCTACTACTGACCTGACATTTTTTTTAAACTACATACTATCTAAATATTTGGTTGGTTATTGGTGTTTTTATCCAGACCAGGAGCAGTCCCGCCCTCACATGGAGAAGGTGATGAGCCGCAAATGTGACTCCAATCTGGAGAGCTACTGTCTCAACGGAGAATGTATCTTACTGCTGGATCTCAACGAGCACCACTGCAAGTAAGAGAGAACAAATATTATAGGATTTATTGTCACGTACATATAAAGGTGTAGTTTACCTGGTGTGTGTGTTTTGTGATAGCGCTCTGTAATGTGGGGGTGCTCAGTAATGGGATGGTGTGTGTGTGCGTGTGACTCATGTCCCTCTCTCTCCAGGTGTGAGAGGGGTTGCGTGACTCATGTCCCTCTCTCTCCAGGTGTGAGAGGGGTTACTACGGGCCCAGGTGTGCTCACCTGGAGATGGTGTTTCAGCCAATGAAAGAAGAGCATGTCATCCTGATGGTGGTATGTGGGGGCCTTCTGTTTATAGGCATCGCTGGCGCCTTCTACTTCTTCTGCCGATGGTGAGAGACAGTGGGGGAGAGAGAGCATGCATCTGTGTCAGAGGAAGCTAGTGGGAGGAGCTACTGGATGGCTCATTGTAATGGCTGAGACGGAACGTTATCAAACATATGGAACGTTTGATTCCGTTCCAATGATTCCGTTCCAGCCATTACAATGAGCCCATCCTCCTATAGCTCCTCCCACCAGTCCTGTGTTTGTGTGTCTGTTTGTATCTGTGTGTCATTGGCTGCTCCTACTGTTCCAGGTACAAGAGAAATAGATGTCCACCCCAACAGAAACAGCAGACGTACCAGGAGGTGCAGATGGTGTGACGTGTGTATGTTTGACAGTAGCCATAAGGTCAATCATTATGTTCCATAATATACTGTAGTTCTGTTACTTACCAGGGTTACGTTCATTAGGGTACGCAACGAAAAACATTTTTTTTATGTTTAAATTTTTTTAATTTTTTTAAATAGTTTTGTAACGGATAATGTTTCACTCAGTTTTCTTCCATGCTGTGCCTACTGAACACGACTCCAGCATTTCTACTGTGTGTGTGTGTGTCAAACTGAAAATGTATTTTTGTCAGGAGTAAGTTTTGCATGGCTGTAAAGACTATTTCTGTCTCCTTCATGTTAGAATGGCTGACTATCCTGTTTGGTATCATGTCTGTTCCAGTTTCTGGCCATATTGAACTTCATATGCAGTATTTTAAATTATACAAATATTTTGTTTTGTTTTTCTTATTTATGAAATTTCTAATAAAACTAGTCCTTCTCTTTGTAGTTGTGTCTTTAGGCCATCTGAATGTCATCCTTGGTCCTTAGCTCTGAACATGCACAAACACACCTACAACCAGGGCTCGAAAGTGTGACCAAATGCAGCCAAATATTTAGCTTGTGTGACTTGGGAGTTTTTATTTGGGGAGCATCAGTGCGTTTATTAAAAATAAATAGAAATCCATACAACATATCTTTGTTTTTCGGCGCTAAAGAGAATGGCGGATGCTGAGTTTTAATATTTAATTTGACCTTTATTTAACTAGGCAAGTCAGTTTAAGAACAAATTCTTATTTTAAATGACAGCCTAGGACCTTTGGGTTAACTGCCTGTTCAGAACGACATATTTGTACCTTGTCAGCTTTTGAACTTACAACCTTCTGGTTACTAGTCCAACGCTCTAACCACTAGGCTACCCTGCCGCCTCTACACTCTAACCACTAGGCTACCCTGCCCCCTCTACACTCTAACCACTAGGCTACCCTGCCCCCTCTACACTCTAACCACTAGGCTACCCTGCCCCCTCTACACTCTAACCACTAGGCTACCCTGCCCCCTCTACACTCTAACCACTAGGCTACCCTGCCATCCCTACACTCTAACCACTAGGCTACCCTGCCTCCTCTACGCTCTAACCACTAGGCTACCCTGCCGCCTCTACACTCTAACCACTAGGCTACCCTGCCCCCTCTACACTCTAACCACTAGGCTACCTGCCACCTCTACACTCTAACCACTAGGCTACCCTGCCACCTCTACACTCTAACCACTAGGCTACCCTGCCGCCTCTACACTCTAACCAGTTAGGCTACCTGCCTCCTCTACACTCTAACCACTAGGCTACCCTGCCGCCTCTACACTCTAACCACTAGGCTACCCTGCCTCCTCTACACTCTAACCACTAGGCTACCCTGCCACCTCTACACTCTAACCACTAGGCTACCCTGCCACCTCTACACTCTAACCACTAGGCTACCCTGCCACCTCTACACTTTAACCACTAGGCTACCCTGCCGCCTCTACACTCTAACCACTAGGCTACCCTGCCGCCCCAACACTCTAACCTCTAGGCTACCCTGCCGCCCCTACACTCTAACCACTAGGCTACCCTGCCGCCTCTACACTCTAACCACTAGGCTACCCTGCCGCCTCTACACTCTAACCACTAGGCTACCCTGCCGTCTCTACACTCTAACCACTAGGCTACCTTGCCGCCTCTACACTCTAACCACTAGGCTACCCTGCCGACGGGGCTAGCAAAGATGAGAATGAAGGTGATGAGAATACTGGATGGGCTATAGTCACTAAGAGCTAGCTAACATCACAGTTAAACCAGCGTCTAGCAAGCCTACTGCTCATGACTCAACTACTTCACCAAGATGGTGAAGAAAGAGATGGCAACAGGATCAAGGAGAGAGAGCGGTGCCTCACCTGAATCCAGGAGAGAGAGGTGACTGCCTTGTGCCTCACCTGAATCCAGGAGAGAGAGGTGACTGCCTTGTGCCTCACCTGAATCCAGGAGAGAGAGAGAGGTGACTGACTTGTGCTTCACCTGAATCCAGGAGAGAGAGAGAGGTGACTGCCTTGTGCCTCACCTGAATCCAGGAGAGAGAGAGAGGTGACTGCCTTGTGCCTCACCTGAATCCAGGAGAGAGAGGTGTCTGCCTTGTGCCTCACCTGAATCCAGGAGAGAGAGAGGTGACTGCCTTGTGCCTCACCACAATCCAGGAGAGAGAGAGGTGACTGCCTTGTGCCTCACCTGAATCCAGGAGAGAGAGAGAGAGGTGACTGCCTTGTGCCTCACTTGAATCCAGGAGAGAGAGAGAGAGGTGACTGCCTTGTGCCTCACCAGAATCCAGGAGAGAGAGAGAGGTGACTGCCTTGTGCCTCACCAGAATCCCGGAGAGAGAGAGAGGTGACTGCCTTGTGCCTCACCAGAATCCAAGAGAGAGAGAGAGTTGACTGCCTTTTGCCTCACCTGAATCCAGGAGAGAGAGAGAGGTGAGTGCCTTGTGCCTCACCTGAATCCAGGAGAAAGAGAGAGAGGTGACTGCCTTGGGCCTCACCAGAATCCAGGAGAGAGAGAGAGGTGACTGCCTTGTGCCTCACCAGAATCCAAGATAGAGAGAGAGGTGACTCCCTTGTGCCTCACCTGAATCCAGGATAGAGAGAGAGGTGACTGCAGGGCACCAATCACGGGTGTGATTTCTGGAGTTTCTGTGGAAGTTGGGGCTAAGAAGATCAAGATGAAAATTCCTGGAGTAGTTGGAGCTTGACTATTGACGCGTGTGTACAATGGAAAGAAGATCGAGTATGTCTCTGTTACTGTTTTTAACCGCGTGCATATCTCAGGTTGGAATCCACCCCCCCCCCCCGCCCCGTCTGAATAGTTAAGCTCTGTTATGAAATCCTCGAAGTCTGATGTGATGAAATCATAACTCAACACTTCAGAGTAAGCAAATATGCTCCACATTCCACTACTACAGGAATGTACACAAGAAAAATGGCAGACGTAAAACCTTGCTTGGGTGAAATATTTATGAGAATATGAGGGTCAGATATGTTCTATATCTGGTCGCCACTACACACAGTCACCACTACTACTTTTCCCCATTATCTTTTGGACTAAGCCAGGAGATGCTGATTCTGCAGGTACCAGATCAGGTACCAGATCACTTTTGGACAATGCCAGGAGATGCTGATTCTGCAGGTACCAGATCAGGTACCAGATCACGTTTGGACCTGGCCCAAATGTGGAAGCTATGCCGTCCTTTAGGGGCAACAACGTGAGCGCCTGTTATCTTCTAACAGGCTTGCTATTTGCATTGTGGATGGGGATGGGGGTGGTGGGGGGGGGGGGGGGGTGTTTAAACCACAAACTCAAGATCGGAAGGTTGCGTGATGTTTTTGTAGTTTTAAGCCTTAATCCAAACCTTAACCTTTAACAGAATTAATGCATAGACTCACATTTTAGTTAAATTTTTTTTTTTGCAGCTTTTGACTGACAGCTGAGTTTCGGAAAACACGTGGCACAAACGTCAAGTAATTCAGGAACCCCAGTCAAGGCAGGAGTTAGCGTTTTAGTTGGAGATTCGGGTTGATTACTGTACACGCAAAGCGTGCACACACACACACTTCCTCCTCATTACATTATCCAGAGGTAATGACCTGTACCAAATGGCTCGTTAGATAAACACACCAGGAGTGCGTGTGGGAGTGCCTACTAAATTTACCTCAGGCAAGGCAAACGAAAACAAAGACCCACACTAACACATAATACGGAGGGAAAAAAAGTGGAGCAAACCAAACCAAACCTGAGGAGATACAAGACAGAAAGTTTGGGTTTATCAACTTTAAAAAGCAGCGCTATCAACATCTCTCATACCACCTGGAGCACTGGGCCAGCTGCTCTTAAATATCACCTGGGAAACACCTTCTGACTAACGAGATGACAAGCGGGGATAACACATACTGACTAACGAGGGGGAGGGAACCAATCAGGTCGCCCGACGTGCTAACGTCCAATGGAAAAAGCATGTAACAGGTTCAGGAGTTAATGTTAATGAGTTATTTTATGCAAATTTATACAAATGATGTTTATAAATAAAAAATGATGACAGGGAAGACATTGAGACCTAGGTCTAATTTCCAAATGCACCCTGTATAATACAATATAAATAGTATGAAGTCCACTGTTAGCACTGAGGTGGTGTGCCCTAGTAGGAAGACCACTGTTAGCACTGAGGTGGTGTGCCCTAGCACTAGGAAGACCACTGTTAGCACTGAGGTGGTGTGCCCTGGTAGGAAGACCACTGTTAGCACTGAGGAGGTGTGTCCCAGTAGGAAGACCACTGAGGTGGTGTGTCCCAGTAGGAAGACCACTGTTAGCACTGAGGTGGTGTGCCCTAGTAGGAAGACCACTGTTAGCACTGAGGTGGTGTGCCCTAGTAGAAAGACCACTGAGGTGGTGTGCCCTAGTAGGAAGACCACTGTTAGCACTGAGGTGGTGTGCCCTAGTAGGAAGACCACTGTTAACACTGAGGTGGTGTGCCCTAGTAGGAAGACCACTGAGGTGGTGTGTCCTAGTAGGAAGACCACTGTTAGCACTGAGGTGGTGTGTCCTAGTAGGAAGACCACTGAGGTGGTGTGTCCCAGTAGGAAGACCACTGAGGTGGTGTGTCCCAGTAGGAAGACCACTGAGGTGTTGTGTCCCAGTAGGAAGACCACTGAGGTGGTGTGTCCCAGTAGGAAGACCACTGAGGTGGTGTGTCCTAGTAGGAAGACCACTGAGGTGGTGTGTCCCAGTAGGAAGACCACTGAGGTGGTGTGTCCCAGTAGGAAGACCACTGAGGTGGTGTGTCCCAGCAGGAAGACCACTGAGGTGGTGTGTCCTAGTAGGAAGACCACTGAGGTGTTGTGTCCCAGTAGGAAGACAACTGTTAACACTGAGGTGGTGTGTCCTAGTAGGAAGACCACTGAGGTGGTGTGTCCCAGTAGGAAGACCACTGAGGTGGTGTGTCCCAGTAGGAAGACCACTGAGGCTGTGTGTCCCAGTAGGAAGACCACTTTGTGCAGGTTATCCAGCACTATCAGCTCCAATATAAATAACATGAGCAAGTCTACTTCTGATAAGCTTCCCAGTAAAGCATTAAAAAACAATCAAGCAACCCAGAAAAGTGCTAGAAATAGCCCATATTAACATATGCAGCCTGAGAAACAAGGTCCATGAAGTCAATAACTAGCTTGTAACAGATGCCATTCATATTCTGACTGATCTCTGGAAACTCACTTAGATAATAACTTTGATGATACAGTGGTAGCATTACATGGTTATAACATCTACCGAAAAGACAGAAATGCCAACGGGGGAGGTGTTGCTGTTTATATTCAGAACCACATTCCTGTAAAGATTAGAGACGATCTGATGTTAAATACTGTTGAAGTAATATGGCTACAGGTTCATCTGCCTCACCTAAAGCCCATTCTGGTGGGAAGCTGCTATAGACCATCAAGTGCTAATAGTCAGTATCTGGTAATGTATGAAATGCTTGATCATGTATGTGATATCAACAGAGAGGTATATTTTCTGGGTGATTTAAATATTGACTGGCTTTCATCAAACTGCCCACTCAAGAAAAAAGCTTCAAACTGTAACTAGTGCCTGCAATCTGGGTCAGGTTACCAGTCAACCTACCAGGGTTGTTCCAAACAGCACAGGAATGACATCATCAACATGTATTGATCACATCTTTACTAACGCTGCAGAAATGTGCTTGAAAGCAGTATCCAGACTCATAGGATGTAGTGATCACAATGTAGCAGCCATATCTAGGAATGACTACTATATTAGTATCTACCTCCAGTAACTAGTATCTACCTCCAGTAACTAGTATCTACCTCCAGTAACTAGTATCGACCTCCAGTAACTATCATAGACCTCCAGTAACTAGTATCTACCTCAAGTAACTAGTATCTACCTCCAGTAACTAGTATCTACCTCCAGTAACTAGTATCTACCTCCAGTAACTAGTGTCTACCTCCAGTAACTAGTATCGACCTCCAGTAACTAGTATAGACCTCCAGTAACTAGTATCTACCTCCAGTAACTAGTATCTACCTCCAGTAATTAGTATCTACCTCCAGTAACTAGTATACACCTCCAGTACTGTGATAATGATTGGATCTCTACAGTAACTAGTATCTACCTCCAGTAACTAGTATCTACCTCCAGTACTGTGATAATGATTGGATCTCTAGAGTAGCTAGTATCTACCTCCAGTACTGTGATAATGATTGGATCTCTACAGTAACTAGTATTTACCCCCAGTAACTAGTATCCACCTCCAGTAACTAGTATCTACCTCCAGTAACTAGTATCCACCTCCAGTAACTAGTATCTACCTCCAGTAACTAGTATCTACCTCCAGTAACTAGTATAGACCTCCAGTAACTAGTATCTACCTCAAGTAACTAGTATCTACCTCCAGTAACTAGTATCGACCTCCAGTAACTATTGTAGAACTCCAGTAACTAGTATCTACCTCCAGTAACTAGTATCTACCTCCAGTAACTAGTATCGACCTCCAGTAACTAGTATCTACCTCCAGTAACTAGTATCTACCTCCAGTAACTAGTATCTACCTCCAGTAACTAGTATATACCTCCAGTAACTAGTATGCACCTCCAGTAACTAGTATATGCCTCCAGTAACTAGTATCTACCTCCAGTAACTAGTATCTACCTCCAGTAACTAGTATCTACCTCCAGTAACTAGTTTCTACCTCCAGTACCGTTATAATGATTGGGTCTCTACGGTAACTAGTATCTACTTCCAGTAACTAGTATCTACCTCCAGGAACTAGTATATACCTCCAGGAACTAGTATAGACCTGCAGTAACTAGTATCTACCTCCAGTAACTAGTATCCACCTCCAGTAACTAGTTTATACCTCCAGTAACTAGTATCTACCTCCAGTAACTAGTATCTACCTCCAGTAACTAGTATCCACCTCCAGTAACTAGTATCTACCTACAGTAACTAGTATGCTGTACAGAAACACAGCCTAAAACCCCAAACAGCAAGCAATGCAGGTCGTAGAAGCACGGTGGCAAGAGAAAAACTCCCTAGAAAGGCCAGAACCTAGAGGAAACCTAGAGAGGAACCAGGCTATGAGGGGTGGCCAGTCCTCTTCTGGCTGTGCCGGGTGGAGATTATAACAGAACATGGCCAAGATGTTCAAATGTTCATAGATGACCAGCAGGGTCAAATAATAATAATCACAGTAGTTATCGAGGGTGCAACAGGTCAGCACCTCAGGAGTAAATGTCAGTTGGCTTTTCATAGCCGATCATTGAGAGTATCTCTACCGCTCCTGCTGTCTCTCTAGAGAGTTGAAAACAGCAGGTCTGGGACAGGTAGCACCTCCGGTGAACAGGTCAGCGTTCCATAGTCACAGGCAGAACAGTTGAAACTGGAGCAGCAGCACGGCCAGGTGGATTGGGGACAGCAAGGAGTCATCACGCCAGGTAGTCCTGAGGCATGGTCCTAGGGCTCAGGTCCACACAGGACACCGGATAAGACAGGAGAAGTACTCCAGATATAACAGACTGACCCTAGCCCCCCAACACAAACTACTGCAGCATAAATACCGGAGGCTGAGACAGGAGGGGTCAGGAGACACAAAAATCTACCTCCCGTTTGAGGATGTTCAGATCTCTACTGTAGCTAGTATCTACCTCCAGTACTGTGATAATGATTGGGTCTCTAGGACTCTAATACGGGGTGCTTCTATAACTAGCTACCTTCTAGCTACTAGCTACCTTCATGATGTTCAGATCTCTACTGTAGCTAGTATCTACCTCCAGTACTGTGATAATGATTGGGTCTCTAGGACTCTAATACGGGGTGCTTCTATAACTAGCTACCTTCTAGCTACTAGCTACCTTCACGATGTTCAGATCTCTACTGTAGCTAGTATCTACCTCCGGTACTGTGATAATGATTGGGTCTCTAGGACTCTAATACTAGCTACCTTTCAGCTACTCGCTATCTTCCAGCTACTAGCTACCTTCCAGCTACTAGCCACCTTCCAGCTACTCGCTACCTTCCAGCTACTAGCCACCTTCCAGCTACTCGCTACCTTCCAGCTACTCGCTACCTTCCAGCTACTAGCTACCTTCCAGCTACTAGCCACCTTCCAGCTACTCGCTACCTTCCAGCTACTAGCCACCTTCCAGCTACTCGCTACGTTCCAGCTACTCGCTACCTTCCAGCTACTCGCTACCTTCCAGCTACTAGCCACCTTCCAGCTACTAGCCACCTTCCAGCTACTAGCTACCTTCCAGCTACTAGCTACCTTCCAGCTACTAGCTACCTTCCAGCTACTCGCTACCATCCAGCTACTCGCTACCTTCATGATGTTCAGATCTCTCGGTCTCTGTTAATGTCTCTTTTCCAGACTGCTGTCATGGTTTCCAATAAGCAGTGTCTCTGACCTCTCCTCAACGACAATGTCAGGTATTCCTAACATTCTCTTCGGAAGGCTGGTGAATATTCCGTCACGGGCCTTCCCCTGTAAACAACCATCTATCCATGTCACAGCGGACCACAGTGCATTGCTGCCTGCATAGCCAACATTCCCAAGGTTCGATCCACCAGGGATTCCATCCAGAGAGAAATGGAGGGAAACAGAGAAGACAGACACAACAAGGTAACGAAGTATCCACTCCTACACTCTAGTATCCCTGCAGGTCACAAATTATCACATCAAACTCAACAGTACACCCCCCCCTACCACACCCTGTCAAAGATTTGTACAACTAACCAAGGACAGACCACAGCCTGTCGTTTCCAATCGGAGCGAATGAATCATAGTGGGCAGAACAGGCAAGGAGGTGGGCAGAGCCAAGCACGAGCTAGCGAGATCCTATTGGCCCGTTCTAACATGTATTCGTATATATTTGCGTTAGGAAACGCCTACTCTGTGAAGTGGGCATATGCCATAACTCAATTGTCCCTTTGCACTCCTTCTAAACAACACCATTTTTTAAAACTCTGGCAAAGGGTAAAGTCTACAAAATGTTGTCTTACTCTGTTAGGAACAGATTTTAGTATTGAGATCAAATGTTTAAAAGGATGAGAATTTGGTTTAGAATGTCAGCCAAAATCCACCCGTCTTTTTCCACTCCTGGCCACTGGGTTTTTCTCTCATCACCATATTTGGTAGTGATTCTCTCATCACCATATTTGGTAGTGATTCTCTCATCACCATATTTGGTAGTGATTCTCTCATCACCATATTTGGTAGTGATTCTCTCATCACCATATTTGGTAGTGATTCTCTCATCACCATATTTGGTAGTGATTCTCTCATCACCATATTTGGTAGTGATTCTCTCATCACCATATTTGGTAGTGAGTGGAATTTTACTTCATTTTATTTATTTAACTTCACCTTCATTTAACTAGGTCGGCCAGTTAAGAACAAAGTTCTCATTTACAACTGCGACCTGACCAAGATAGAGTAAGGAAGAGTAAGGAGGTAAGGCAATAAATAGGCCAACAGTAGCAAAGTAATTACAAAGTAGCAGATTAACACTGGAGTGATAGAGGTGCAGATGATGATGTGTAAGTAGAAATACTGGTGTGCAAAAGAGCAAAAAAAAGTAAATAAAAACAATATGGGGATGAGGTAGGTAGTTGGGTGGGCTATTTACAGATGGGCTGTGTACAGCTGCAGCGATTGGTCAGCTGCTCAGACAGCTGATGCTTAAAGTTAGTGAGGGAGATATAAGTTTCCAACTTCAGTGATCTTTGCAATTCGTTCCAGTCATTGGCAGCAGAGAACTGGGAGGAGAGGCGGCCAAAGGAGGTGTTG